>NW_024070197.1:24990706-25262338 GCF_014754425.2 Oryx dammah | reverse complement strand
CCTGGAGAATCCCAGGGACGGGGGAGCCTGGTGGGCTGCCGTCTATGGGGTCACACAGAGTCGGACACAACTGAAGCGACTTAGCAGTAGCAGCCAACCCATCAACCATTCTAGTCCAATCTGAGCATTTCTGTGAGTCACTCATTGTGTGACCTGGATAAGTCAAATAACTTGGCAGTACAAAATGAAATGCCCTCAACACCAGCCACCACCCACTTTATCCGACAACCGGTGCTTCCTCCTGAATTCAAATCTCAGCTGGTGTCTCCCACCATAATCCGCATAAAAAAGAAACCTGGTGATTCATTCCTGGATCCTCCCTCCTTTGCCCCACCCCAATCCTTTGACTCACTGTCCTAGAGATTTTTATGTTAAGCATTACCTGAGTTATGTTAAGCATCCTCCTCTTTAGCAACCACTTGTCTTAATGAGGCCTACATCACCTAGACTGATGGGACTTTTTCTGAAGTAGTCACTCTGCTTTCACATCTCCCCTCAAAACTATTCCCTATATAGCCATAAGAAATCTGACTACATTATGGTCCCACATGTGACACAGGGCTGAACAGTAAAGAGTCATGCAATGGCTGGGTGACTGTGGACATGTCACTTCGATCCCCTCTGCCTTTTGTTTCTTTTGTGGCAGAATGAACACAACACAGTGCCTATCTCCCAGCACTGTAGTCAGGACTGAGTAATTCGTGTACAACTGAATAAGACAGATCCTGGTAGAGAATAGTTGAGAGGCAGATCGCTGCCGCTGTGTCCCAAAGGTGTTTCAGAAGGCTGAGGAAGGAGTCTGTGCTGAGTGTGGAGTGATGCAGAGGAGTAACTGAAAAGATGGTGACCTTTCTTCTTTCCCAAACCTCCTTGGAGAGACAGTAAAGTCTTGGGTGAAGTTGGACAAGATGAGGCTTGAATGGGAGAGGGTCACAGAAAACAGGCTTTCAGTGAAACCCATTTGGAAGCAGAATGGGCAGCCTTCTCTTACCCTACTCTCCACCCCGATGCTGCCCAGCTGATCTGGGCAGCACTGAGCTTCCTCTGCTGGAGGTGCTGGAGCAGAGGCTGTGCACCCTCTCATAGAGGGAGCATGATAGAAATCTATGGCAGGTGGGGGTGGATGTGATAGAAGCCATGGATATGCTTTGGAGCTGGCTTGAGGGTGAGGGCAAGGTGCAGTAAGCTGGGCGCAGAAGGCAAGACCTCAAGGCCAGGAGTGCGAAGCCTATAGGTGGGTCCAGTGCTGCTTCCGCCAGTGAGGGGCATGGTAGCTTAACTGAAAGAAAGCAGTTGCATTGGGAGAACTCAGTCATGTGAATTTGTTTTCTCATTTCAACTTAATGTCATCTTTTGTAAGTATGAAATATGGCATGAGGTTTCTCTGCTGTGAGCCAGATATGCCATGCCTTACATTCCAGGTATATTTTGTAAATATTTTCCCCTGTTACCTCTGTGCTCTCCACAAGCGCCTCCTCAAGCCCTCATACTGCCCTCTGCCCCTCACCTAGGGCATGAGCCATGGAATTGGCCGTAGGGCAGCAGGAACCTGTTGTTTCAGAAGTCGGTGACCTTCGAGGATGTGGCTGTGTACTTCACCCAGACGGAGTGGGATGGCCTGTCCACTGCACAGAGGGCCCTGTACAGGGATGTGATGCTGGAGAATTATGGGAATGTGGCTTCCCTGGGTAAGCACTTTCTCCCCCTGGGCTCAGACTGCTTATTAGGGTTTCCTGGCTTCCTTTCCCTTTACTGGTTGCAAGGGGGCTTCTGGTAATCCTTTACAGAGTAGGAACCTCAGGAGCTGATTGCTAATCCCCTAGACCCAGGGGTTGCTGGGAAGGATGAACCCTAAGCCCTTTCGGGGCCAATATAGGACTCTGCTGGGACTGGCATGCACTCTTGATTCACCCTATAGGCTGTTCTGCATACAGAGAGGAAAAAAAGCAACTTCCTGTTCTGCAGTGTTACCTTCAGGTTCCCCCTCACCCAACCTGCATCTCTTGAGTCTTTCTAGGAATCTCAGTGTACTTGGAATATTATTTAGGCCATGGTCAAAAAATGGTATCTGTCCCTTTAGGCAGAATGTCTTTATTTGCCCTGTATGAAGTGTCTCAGTCTGGCCCTGCCCAAATCCTCCCACATCTTCTCAAGCTTCTGCCTCCAACCCCACCCTACACATACACTTTCTACCCACCCACCCCATCCCCTTTCCCATAGTTCTTAGGCACAGGACCCTGCTAGGGCTCGTTCCTTCTCTCCCCATTACTGAAACAATCTGAGAAGAGGTTTAGGAAGTCAGCTGTGGGAGATTATTCACCTGCCTTTCCTTTTCCCTTTCCCTGAAACAGGATTTCCCCTTCTCAAACCTGCTGTGATCTCACAACTGGAGGGAGGAGGTGAACTGGAGGGCCCATCTCCACTGGCCTCTGGAGTAGGCACAGGCCCCCAGGGCCTCGGAACTGGTAAGGGAGGCACACATTGCCCTTATGCTGGAAAGTAGTTTAACCCTTTAGGAAGAAAGTCAACTTCAGCAACATAGAAGGATGCCATGTTTATTGGCGAGGTGTACAGAGTAACATTTAAATAAATTTTGATTTCTAGAGATAGGAACATTTGAGACCTTTCTGTTTCTGTAGTTCGCTATTTCTTTATAATTCCAAGAACAGATCTTTTTTTGAATGCTTCATTCTAATTCTTTCAATCCTAATTTTGTTATTCTACCTTTCTGAAACAAAAGGAATGGATTCAATACTTCTTTGGGTCTTTGCTATTTTCTATGCACTATCTACTTAATATGAAGGATACAGAATTAAGTCTTTTAACCTAGGCTTTGGAGTAGACTTTCTCAGATCCAGTCCTAACTGTGCTACTTCATAGTTGTGTGACTTTGAGCAGGTCTGTTAATTTGTCTTGAGCAGGTCTGTTAATTTGTCTTCTGTAAATCCGCTGGATCATGGAAAAAGCAAGGGAGTTCCAGAAAAACATCTATTTCTGCTTTATTGACTATGCCAAAGCCTTTGACTGTGTGGATCACAATAAATTGTGGAAAATTCTGAAAGAGATGGGAATACCAGACCACCTGACCTGCCTCTTGAGAAATCTGTATGCAGGTCAGGAAGCAACAGTTAGAACTGGACATGGAACAACAGACTGGTTCCAAATAGGACAAGGAGTATGTCAAGGCTGTATATTGTCACCTTGCTTATTTAACTTATATGCAGAGAACATCATGAGAAACCCTGGACTGGAAGAAACACAAGCTGGAATCAAGATTGCCGGGAGAAATATCAATAACCTCAGATATGCAGATGACACCACCCTTATGGCAGAAAGTGAAGAGGAACTCAAAAGCCTGTTGATGAAAGTGAAGTGGAGAGTGAAAAAGTTGGCCTAAAGCTCAACATTGAGAAAACGAAGATCATGGCATCTGGTCCCATCACTTCATGGGAAATAGATGGGGAAACAGTGTCAAACTTTATTTTTTTGGGCTCCAAAATCACTGCAGATGGTGACTGCAGCCATGAAATTAAAAGACGCTTACTCCTTGGAAGAAAAGTTATGACCAACCTAGATAGCATATTCAAAAGCAGAGACATTACTTTGCTGACTAAGGTCCGTCTAGTCAAAGCTATGGTTTTTCCTGTGGTCATGTATGGATGTGAGAGTTGGACTGTGAAGAAGGCTGAGCGCCAAAGAATTGATGCTTTTGAACTGTGGTGTTGGAGAAGACTCTTGAGTCCCATTTGCTTCCTAGTGCTGTCAGTACTTGCCATGCCTTGTTGCCACATGTTGGATTCTGTGCCTTTTCCTTCTTAAGCAATTTCTGTTTTTATTAACAGAAACTGCAAAGTGTAGTAAAATATGATGTGATAGAAGGAATGTTGATCTGGCAGATAAGACCTAGAATTTTGTCCCACTGCTGTTATTCTTAACCTTCCTGTTACTGGCTATTGGTTTAGAGACCGCTGATCTTTAAAAATCACTACTTTACTATTTGTAATATTTGTACATGCTCAAAACAGTACAAAAAGTGCATAAGTGGAAGCAGTGGGGAAGTTTCCCAAAATTCCTGTGCCAGTTTGTTCAGTTTCTTGTGTATTCTTGCAGTAGATTTCTAGCCATGTTCAAATAGACGTATGTTGGCCCTTTTCACTTTCTGTACACAAATGGAAGATATTTTACATACTATATCTCAAGTTGTTTTTCCAGTAAACAATGTATCTGACATCTTTTCACATCAGCACACATGGGTTTATTTCATTTTTTTAAATAAGTATATATTATTCCAGCTTTAGATTCTTTGGCCCAATCTGGTGATTTTAAAGAGCCCTCTCGATTACTTTGATTATGTATTTTGTCACAGTTCTTTTTCTTTTTTTAAACATGGTTCTTACATGATATTTTATGTTTTGTTTTTTATATTAGATATTGATATCCAGTTCAGTTCAGTCGCTCAGACTGACAATAATTTGACAGAAGAAATGTATGAAGAAAAATATAATATATCATATGAACTTCAGAGGAACTCTTTTCAGGAAACAGACTTTTCAGAAACCTATATCCTAGAGAAACACCAGGAGGTCCACTCAGTAGGAAGCGTGAAGAAAGAAAACAGCAATGTCATTGACGGGATGGTGAAAGACAGTACTAGCCCCATGGAGGAGTGTTTCTTTAGTCAGAGTCCAAATTTGAATCAGTGTCATACCATCTCCACTGGCGAGCAGCCCCCTGAGTGTACAGGACGGGAGAAAGCCTTCAGCTGTGACACAAAACTTATTCAACAGGAAATAATTAATTCTGGGGAAAGACCTTTTAAATGTGAAGAATTAATGGAAAACTTTAGCTATAATTCTCAGCTTAATCAGGGTCAAGGTAGCTACACTGGAGAGAAGCCCCATCAGTATAAGGAGTGTGGCAAAGCCTTTAGCATCAGTGCAAAATTAATTTGGCATCAAAGACTTCACAGTGGGGAGAAGCCCTTCAAATGTGTAGAGTGCGGTAAAAGCTTCAGTTACAGTTCCCATTATATTACACATCAGACAACCCACAGTGGGGAGAAGCCCTATCAGTGTAAGGTGTGTGGAAAAGCCTTCAGTGTTAATGGGAGTCTAAGTAGGCATCAGAGAATCCATACAGGAGAGAGGCCCTATCAGTGCAAGGACTGTGGGAGCAGCTTTAACTGCAGTTCTGCGTATATCATACATCATAGAATCCACACTGGAGAGAAACCTTATGAGTGTAATGACTGTGGGAGAGCTTTCAATGTTAATGCAAAATTAATTCAACATCAGCGGATCCACACTGGAGAGAAACCTTATGAATGTACTGAATGTGGGAGAGGCTTCAGGTGCAGTTCCCAGCTTAGGCAGCATCAGAGCACCCACACTGGAGAGAGGCCCTTTCAGTGTAAGGAGTGTGGAAAGGCCTTTAGTAGTAATGCAAAACTCATTCAGCATCAAAGAATTCACACAGGGGAGAAACCCTATGAGTGTACTGAATGTGGAAAAGCCTTTGGCGTCAAAGGGAAATTAAGCCAGCACCAGAGAATCCACACGGGTGAGAAACCCTATGAGTGTAAAGAATGTGGCAAAACCTTCAGATGTAACTCCCAGCTTCGGCAGCATCTGAGAATCCACACCGGGGAGAAGCCCTACGAGTGTAATGAGTGTGGAAAGGCCTTCAACGTTAATGCGAAGTTAATGCAGCATCAGAGGATTCACACTGGGGAGAAACCCTTTGAATGTAATGAGTGTGGGAAATGCTTTACTTCTAAAAGAAACCTACTTGATCATCACCGAATCCACACTGGAGAAAAGCCCTACCAATGTAAGGAATGTGGGAAAGCCTTTAGCATCAATGCTAAACTAACTAGGCATCAGAGAATACACACTGGGGAGAAACCTTTCAAATGTATGGAATGTGAGAAAGCATTCAGCTGTAGTTCTGACTATATTGTGCATCAGAGAATCCATACTGGAGAGAAACCCTTTCAGTGTAAGGAGTGTGGAAAAGCCTTCCATGTTAATGCTCATTTAATTCGGCATCAAAGAAGCCACACTGGGGAGAAACCCTTCAGATGTGTGGAGTGTGGCAAAGGCTTCAGCTATAGTTCTGACTGTATTATACATCAGACGGTACATACTTGGAAGAAACCGTTTGTGTGTAATGTGTGTGGGAAAGCCTTCAGGTTTAGCTTCCAACTTAGTCAGCATCAGAGCATCCACAGTGAAGAAAAGTCCTAATGAAAGGGATATAGAAAATTGTCAGCATTAATGCTGAACTGGATCAAGTGTCCTCAGATTCACCGTGGTGGAAAACCCTGAAAGGGAAATTAATATGGCCAAGTCTTCATAGGGAAACAAATCTTTTTCATTTTACTCAATTTTAAGTCAGGAATGATGACCAGTTTTCAAATAACATCCAAAAATAAACAGTTTGGTTTATGCCAACAACCAATAGAAAATATAATGAAGGAAAATATTCCATTCCCAATAGCATCAAGAAGAGTCAATTTTCTGGGTATAAACTTATGTAGGACTTATGTGGAGAACTTACAGATCACCACTGAGGGCCACAAAAGGGAAGTTAAATGGAAGAGAGCAATACCTTCTTAGATAGAAAAACTCTTTACTTGCCTAAATTAATTTATTGCCCTTTAATTTTTTACAACAAGCATGCATCAGTTTGTAAAGAGGTATAACAATAAAGCTTTCCTTAAGGGAAAAATATGAATAAATCTTTTTATTTTCATGCAATGGAGAAAACCTTTCTAAGCATCAGATGAAAGCTAGAAACCAACCATGAGGGAAAATACTGATAAATTGGCTTTTCAAAATTGAATCTTTATGCTTTTGTTTTGAATAACTCAAAATAAAAGATAAAGCACCAAAAGTGGAAATAAATTTGTAAAATTCATGTTATTAACATGTACGTAATATACAGAGATGAGAAATTACAGTTATGAGAAATTCTAAAACCCAGCAAACAACAATAGCAAGCAGCTTTTAAAAAAGATCTAAAAGTGACAAAGGAAGATGTTCAGTCTCAGGAGTACTCTAAGGAGTAAAAATTAAAAGCATACAGTCACACATAGTAAGCCCTCAAACCTCTGTCCCACATCAAGATGAACACAGACTCTCAGACACACAGTATACCCCACAGCACCCCTTTCAAACCCATACCTGCTCCTGCACTCTCTGTAGCTTAGAAGACCAGTGTTTTCTGGGAGTACTGTTTTGTGTACCTCAGAGAAACCACTCCTGCCAGAAAGCTAATGACATGGTGTAGCACCTCAGCAGAATGTCCAGGACCACTGTGTAAGTGACCCCTCCCCACCCAACTCCAGCTTCTGGAAGCTGCACATGGGTGGAGGCAGACCCTGGAGGCCCCCCGGACACGGGAGAGCATAGTGCTTCACCCAGTCATCTTGGCCTACTCCTCTGGGCAGTTCTAGACCACACAGACCCAGAAGTGCCCCAGGCCATAGGAACCAAGTTCATTTATTTACAGAAACACTGAAAACCAGAGACAGATGGCACTGCCCCTGGTCACACAGCAAATCACTGGCTAGCTAATGTGTCCCATTACCCAGGCGAGAGAAGAGGGTAGAAGGCTGTGGCTCACCCCACCCCTCCTTGGTCATGAATATTCTCCAGCTGGTCTCTGGATGTGACAGGGGAGATGGGGACAGGAAGTCCTGCAGTCCTGGCTCCAGGTGGAGTCTTAGCACCGTCTCTGCTGTGGCAGGACCAAGGCAGGGATTCTAGGAAGGCTGAGAATCCCTGAGGACGGAACCTACCTTCCAGATCTGCCCCCAAATCCTGTGTGAACTTGGCCTCTGGGTCTCAAGGCTATTGATCTGCAGGATTGGGGCTGGACCTAGGGTGTAAGGCCCATTTCACCCAGACGGCTCCTGAGAGTTTTCTCCTCTGTAGCTTTGTTACTATCCATGGCAGGTCCCCTGCTAAGATCCCAAGGATACGAGGGTGAAGAAAGCAGATAACTGCAGTCTCATGAAGTCATGTGGTCCCTATGGCCCAGAAGTCCTGACACCCTGTCGCCTCGATGTTCACTACTCCAGCGAAGAAGCTGCCTGGGTCCAGTTGAGGCCTTCCAGAGACTAAGAAGAGCCATGGCACTAGAGACCTCCCAAAAGCACTTCTTTTCTCAACAGGAGCCATGAGCCTGGAAGGGTCAGGATTAAATCAAGTGTCTCTCTCAGTCCAGGTAAGCATGTTCCATCCCTGCAGCACAGGGCACCCTTCTGCCCAGGCCTGTCACACTGGAAGGGACCTCAGAGAATACCTGATCCTGCCCTGTCCAGATCAGGAGGGAAAACTGAGGCTCAGAAGAAAACATGGCTGCTTCCGGGCATCCAGCAGGTCTGAGAAGCCTGGTGAGCAGAGGCCCAATCAGGGAGGGAGGGTGTGTGCAATGGGTGGAGGCAGGGCTTCTGTGACATCTGGTCGGGGTGGGGGTGGGTGGGGGGAACAAGAGACAGCACAGCCTCCCCTGGGTGGCAGCCCTCTCCTTGTGGTGGGGCCGGGGGTTCTGAGAAGAGGCTCCTAAGATGTTCCTATGACCTCTCCACCTCTGACATCCCTGTTCTTCGCAGACCATAGCCCCGCTCTGCTGTGCTTTCTTCTGACAAGGAACTGAGGACACCCCTTCCCTTACACAGTCCACTCAGTTCAATTGAACATTTGTGAACCCATCCACAGGCCAGGGTTGCCGAAGTGCCTGGGGAATCCAAGAGGAGCGAACTTCGGTCTTCTTCGCCGCAAGCTCCCTGCAGCCCCTTCCGCCTTCTCTCGGGCCCTATTCGCACCACAGACCACGTGGTCTCAGCAAATCCAACACCTCACAGGGTTCCTGGGGCTTCCGCCCGAGGTCTGAGCCCGCTCTGCGGGGACCCGGGGTTCTCCGCTTGCTCCTGGGCTTCGCGGGGCCGACTCTGAGTCCCGCTCCGGCTCTGGTTTCCCACCCTCCTCTCCCCGCTCACCAGCCCCTGCCCTGCGCAGGTCAGTGCTCAAGTGTTTACAGTGCCCCTGAAACGTGGCGGCCCCCCACGCCCCGCTCCTGGCCCCTGAAATCCCACCCACACTCAGCCGAAGCCCAGCCTCCAGGAAGGCCTTCCAGCGGCGCGGCCGCACTCACCTCTCTCGCCCCTCTCCTCGGCTCGCCAGGGTAAGGGGTCGTCCTGCCCAGGGTTTGACGCATCTGCCAGCCGTGCTGGCCGGGGGCTCCGGGGCCCACCTGCTGCAGGTGGGGGCCTGAGGCCCTGGGTCCCATCTGTCCTGGGCCATAGACGTGCGGCGCTGGCAGCCTCCAGTGGTTGCCTCCCTTCCCGTCGCCCTTGGGCGCGCGCCTTGTCGCCCTGGGATTCTGTTTTGGCCTCGAAGTGAGAGAGAGCGGAGAGGACGGGCCTGCGGGTCCAAGGCTCAGAGGCCGGCGCTGTGGGCACGAGGAGCCAGCCATTAAGACGAACAGACCGCCAGCTTGGCCCCTGCTGCCCCCGGCGGCCGGCCGGCTCACTGCAGGGCGGGAAGAAACGAACTAGGAGCGCGAGGTTGCCGGGGTCACCTTGGCGCGGGCCGGCTCTCCCTGCTCAGGGCCTGAGGAGTCTCCCGGGCGGAATCCTGGGGCAGCCGGTCTGAGCCCTTGACGGTAAGTCTCCTGTTGATCCGCGGAGTCGGGGTGGGGGAGGACACGATCTTAGAGACCAGGGCGCCGGGGTGGGAATCGTGTTGGGGGAATGCTGGGGTGCGTGAAGCCGCGGAATTGGACTGTATGCGGCCAGGACCCCGAGTTCTGCAGGTCAGTCCGAAGGATGCATAGAAGGCATTGCAAACTTTTCTTAAAAGAAGCACAAGCTATTTCCACCCTCACTCCTACCCCCCACGAAATCTGACTCGAGGCTTATATTGTGAACACAATATAGAGCTTCTGTAGGACTGCGTGCTGTGCTTAGTTGCTCAGTCGTGTCTGACTCTTTGCGATCCCATGGACTGTAGCCCACCAGACTGCTGTGTCCTTGGGGATTCTCTAGGCAAGAATACTGGAGTGCGTTGCCATGCTGTCTTCCAACCCTGGAATTGAACCCAGGTCTCCCATGTTGCAGGTGGGTTCTTTACTATCTGAAACACCAGGTGAACGCAGGTAAATAGAACTGCTGTAGAACTTTGAGGAGGGGGCAGTTCCAGGCCCCTGGGAGTAAGGGGAAAGGGCTTTGCTTAAACATCCCTTGGGAGGTAAGAAAGAGGTCGTTCCATCAGGAAAAGTGAAATGCAGAATTGAGAACACAGGCGTTCAGTAGCCAGGCTGTGGGGGTGAGATGGGTAGGAAGAACCTACAAGATGGGGGAGGTGGGACCCACCACCATGCTCTCCTGGGAAGGGCTCAAAGTAAGGAGTGGTGAGTTGGAGGCTCCTCACGACAGGAAGGGAGGAAGAGAGAGGAAGCAAAGGGACCCACGGAACTGTGAGGAGTGTCCTTTACCTGGAGAACTTTTTCCCTCCCCCTTCACACACCTCAGCCAAAGGCCACCTCCCCTTTGCTGGCCTCCCTGATCTCCTTGGTTGGTTAGCACTGTGTCCCCTGTTCTGGGTCCTCACCTCACCTCCGTCTAATTGATATCATTTTCTGCCTTCTCTACTTGGAGCTGCTGGTTTACTGACTCACCTTGCGGACCGCAAGCTTATTGTGGGTAACTCATTGGATGAGCCCGGAACTTCAGTTTGGTTCAGTCGCTCAGTCATGTGTGACTGTTTGCGACCCCATGAACTGCAGCACACCAGGCTTCCCTGTCCATCGCCAACTCCTGGAACTTACTTAAACTCATGTCCATATGGTTGGTGATGCCATCCAACCATCTCATCCTCTGTTGTCCCCTTCTCCTCCTGCCTTCGATCTTTCCCAGCATCAGGGTTTTTTCCAATGAATCAGTTCTTCACATCATGTAGCCAAAGTATTGGAGTTTCAGCTTCAGCATCAGTCCTTCCAGTGATATTCAGGACTGATTTCCTTTAGGATGACTGGTTGGATATCCTTGCAGTCCAAGGGACTCTCAGGAGTCTTCTCCAACACTACAGTTCCAACACCACCTTCAACATTCATAAGCTGGGTGGAACTTGCCTGTGAATAATTTCTGTTGAGTGGGTAATGCCAGTGAATTAGTAAGGGAAGAAGTGTTTCGTGCCTGTGTTTATATGGTTTATACATTTTCATCCAAAACAGGGGCCCTAGTCAGTTCTCTGGAGGCTCTCCTGCAGAAAGAAATTCCAGGGTGGGGGAGTGGCACCCTGAGTACAACCATCAAGTGCTTTGGGATATGAATACAAATATCTTCAGTTCAGTTCAGTTCAGTTGCTCAGTCGTCTCTGCGACCCCATGAATTGCAGCATGCCAGGCCTCCCTGTCCATCACCAACTCCCAGAGTTCACTCAGCTCACATCCATCGAGTCGGTGATGCCATCCAGCCATCTCATCCTCTGTCGTCCCCTTCTCCTCCTGCCCCCAATCCCTCCCAGCATCAGAGTCTTTTCCAATGAGTCAACTCTTCACATAAGGTGGCCAAAGTACTGGAGTTTCAGCTTTAGCATCATTCCTTCCAAAGAACACCCAGGACTGATCTCCTTTGGAATGGACTGGTTGGATCTCCTTGCAGTCCAAGGGACTCTCAAGAGTCTTCTCGAACACCACAGTTCATAAGCATTAATTCTTAAGCCCTCAGCTTTCTTCACAGTCCAACTCTCATACCCATACATGACTACTGGAAAAACCATAGCCTTGACTAGATGGGCCTTTGTTGGCAAAGTAATGTCTCTGCTTTTGAGTATGCTATCTAGGTTGGTCATAACTTTTCTTCCAAGGAGTAAGCATCTTTTAATTTCATGGCTGCAATCACCATCTGCAGTAATTTTGGAGCCCAGAAAAATAAAGTCTGACACTGTTTTCACTGTTTCCCCAGCTATTTCCCATGAAGAGATGCTAAGTGGTTAGAATTGGGTTGCTTTTTGATTGCCCACCAGAGGGCGAACAAACCCTTGCCCGTTAGACTGTCGCTGGCCAGGGTCTCTGGGCACGGAGGGGTACCTACCTGCATCTTGCTGGTTCTTCTCTCACTGAAGCAAAGGTGAGAAAACTACCAGCTAAACTGTTTGGGGTTTGGTGGATGAAGAGGAAGAAGGGAAAATGCTACCCTACTGGGACTTGCACGGCCTCTAACTCATTAACACAAAGTCTGTTTTCATTGGTTTTCTAATTGTGGTACGATACATATAACATGAACTTTACCGTTTTAACTATTTTAAAGTGGCATTTGTACTTTTACAGCGCACTGATCACTACTATCTAGTTTCAGACCTTTTCATCACCCCAGAAAGAACCCCATGACTATTAAGCAGTTGCTCCCTGTACCCCCACCCCCACCTTCCAATCCCTAGAAACCACTAATCTGCTTTCTCTATATATAGATTTGACTATTCTGGGTATTTCATGTAAATGGTCTCTGATCTCTGTTGTGGCTCAGATGGTAAAGAATCTGCCTGCAGTGCAGGAGACCCTGGTTTGATCCCTGTATCAGAAAGATCCCTTGGAGAAGGGAATGGCAACCCACTCCAGTATTCTTGCCTGGAGAATTCCATGGACAGAGGAGCCTGGGGTTTGGTGGATGAAGAGGAAGAAGGAGAAAATGGGGTCCATGGGGTCACAAGGAGTTGGACATGACTGACTGAAGAACACTTTCATTTTCATTCTGGGTATTTCGTGTAAATGTCCTCATACAATATGGAGCTATTGAGTCTGTTTTTTTACTGAGTGTAATGTTTTCAAGGTTCATCTAAGTTGTAGCATGTATGTGTCCTTCCTTTATTTTTATTGGTGACTGATATTCTAGTGTATGGATATACCACATCTTGCCTATCTATCCGTTTGTTGATGGACTCTTGGGTTGTTTGTTTGTACCTGTTGGCTATTGGGAATAATGGTGCTGTGAACACTGGTATAGAAAAATCTGTTTGAGCCTCTGTTTTCAGTTCTTTTACGTATATACCTAGGAGTGGAATTGCTGGGTCACATGGTAATTCTGTTTAAGTTAGTGGTTTTGGCTGCTCTGGGTCTTTGTTGCAGTGCACAGGCTGTTCCTTGCTGTGCAGAGCTCTTCCTTGCTGCGCACAGGCTTTCTCTAGTGGAGGTGAGCAGGGTCTACTCTCTAGTTGTGGTGGGTGGGCTTCTCACTGTGGTGGCGTCTCTTTTTGCAGAGCACGGGCTCTAGGGTGCATGGGCTTCAGTAGTTGTGATGCATGCATGGGCTTAGTTGCCCTGTGGAATTTTAGTTCACCAACAAAGATCAAACCCATATCCCCTGCCTTGGAAGGTAGGTTCTTTACTGCCAGGCAAGTCCCCACTTCCATTCTTATCAGAAGTTGACAATTCAACTCTTAGCATTCTCATGTCTGTCCTGAGAGTGCCCAGAAAGCACCCCTCCAGGCTGCTGCAGCCAAGTGGCCCCTGTTCCTATCATCCTCTGTCTCCCTGCACTCCAATAGAAGGCTGTGTGGGGTTGTGCAAATCTGGTCTCAAACTCTTAACTCTAGCCCTTCCTTGCTGTGTGATCTTGAGCAAGTTATTCAAACTCTCAAAGCTTTAGCTCCCTTCAGTGTAACCTCCCTCCTGGGTCAGCTCTGAGAGTGGGCTATGATGATGATGCAGAAAATGAACGTCTAGTGCCCAGCAGTGTTCTGGATTGTGATCCAGACCCTAGGCCCCTTCTATGAACCCTCTTCTCCAGGGGCTGCCTTGCCGACCACTGGGGTCCTCTCACTGGCCTCTCTCAGGCTGGCAGGCTGTCTGAAAGTGACAGATGTGGTCTTTTTTTTTTTTTTTTCATAATTTTTTTTTTTTTTTTCAAAACAGAGGTCCTAGATGAGAGAACAAACAGCATGAGGGTGGAAACATGGAGCCTCGACAGGGACAATTCTCTATCTTTTTTTTTTTTTTTTTTTTTAATATTTAGTTATTTGGCTGCACCCGGCCTTAGTTGGAGCATGTGGGATCGTTTAGCCGCTGCGTGTGGGATCTTGTTCCCTGACCAGGGATCAAATCTTGGCCCCCTGTGTTGGGAGCTGGGAGCATCAAGTCTTAGCCACTGAACCACTAGGGAAGTCACCTAGGGATAGACCTTAAATACAGGCATTATCTAGAAGACCATAGGCAGCGATAATAGTTTTGGAGACAAGGGCTGTGTTCATGAGTGGGGAGAGAGAAAGGGAGAGACAGAGAGCTTTGGATATTGGAAGTCAGGGGTGGTAAAAGATTTCTTTGTAAGCAGCAGCAATTTCAGTACTTCAAAAGAAGGAAGGGAACAAGTGAGAAAAAGCAGAACAGAAGTGAGTGTGTTCAGTGGGAGGGGTGGGGCATGACTGGAGGTGAACAAGAGGAGCAGAGCAGGAGAGGTCCGGGCTCATCACCCCTTCCCCTCTTGCCAGAAAAGGACCACCAAACAGAGGGATTTAGGTGGTGCCTTTCCAGTGGGCTCCCCAGACCACTAGCAGCAGCGTCACCCTCACTGGGGAAGTTGCTAGAAATATCAAGTCTCAGATCCCACACCAGTTCAGTTCAGTTCAGTCCCTCAGTTGTGTCCAACTCGGCGACCCCACAGACTGCAGCACACCAGGCTTCCCTGTCCATCACCAACTCCCGGAACTTATTCAGACTCATGTCCTTTGAGTCAGTGATGCCATCCAACTATCTCTTCCTCTGTCATCCCCTTCTCCTCCCACCTTCAGTCTTTCCCATCATCAAGGTCTTTTTAAAAGAGTCATTTCTTTGCATCATGTGGCCAAAGAATTGGAGTTTCAGCTTCAGCATCAGTCCTTCCAGTGAATATTCAGGACTGATTTCCTTTAGGATGTATTTCCTTTAGGATGTGAAGAGAAGCGCAAGGCAAAGGAGAAAAGGAAAGATATACCCATTTGAATGCAGAGTTCCAAAGAATAGCAAGGCTAGATAAGAAAGCCTTCCTCGACAATCAATGCAAAGAAATAGATGAAAACAATAGAATGGGAAAGACTAGAGATGTCTTCAAGAAAACAAGAGATACCAAGGGAACATTTCATGCAAAGATGGGAACAATAAAGGACAGAAATGATATGGACCTAACAGAAGCAGACGATATTAAGAAGAGATGTCAAGAATACACAGAAGAACTATACAGAAAAGATCTTCATGACCCAGATAATCGTGATGGTGTGATCACTCACCTGGAGCCAGACCACCCCAGGGCCACAGAATCAGAATCTCCTGGGGTGGGCCCAGTGCTGGGTTTTTTTTACAAGCCCTCCAGGTGTTGAGCACTCCAATGTAAGAATCACTGGTGAGGCCTCTGCAGAGAAGAGTTCCCTGATCCTCACTTTCTGTGAGAGATGAGAGGTGACAGGGCTGGCCTCCCCGTGTCCAGGGGGTTCACCTGGAGATGAGAATGTGAAACTGCTTCCAGGTGTAGCTCCACCCAGCTCTCCATGTTTGCGCAGACACTGGCTCGCGTGGGGTGCCCCGAACCCATTCCTTGAAAAATGTCTCACTGCACCTGACCTCCTGCCATGAATTTATTGGGCAGATCCCAGTCTTATCCCAGGACTCTTATCCCAGCCTTATCAGTAAAGGCAGCCCAGCTCTGCGGTGGCTGAGGTCACGCCCGGTAACTGACGAGACATCCAGGGCCCTACACCTGACCCAGGGCTTAATTATCAATTAGTCTAAACTAGCAGCCTGCAGCACAAGAGGCAGTGCCTGAATGAGGGAGGGGTGGATGACGCTGGAGGAAGAGATTCCCGTTACTAACCAGATGTGTGCAGTTCTCACCTCCTGTCTCCAGGGTCTTAGCTGCCTACGGAGGTGAGTTGCATGCTGTGAGGGACTGGTGAGTGCTCGTCTTGCTGGCAGGGTGAATCTCTGCTCTAGCATTTTGTGCTGAAGCTTGAGAAAGAGAGTTGCCTTTATTCCCAGTTCTGAGGGTGGAGCAGAGAAGGGAATTGGTGATGCTGACTCTTCCTTGGACACTTTAGAAAGCCTTGTCTTATTCTTAGGATGTAATCCTTCTCATCCATGAAATCCTGTCTAAATGGCTTCATTGCCTTTAAGCTTTACGCACACGTGGGCCTGGGCTCTTGCCCATCTCTCTCTGTGCATCCCCATCCCCCTGGCTGGAAAGGTGTGTGCTCTGTCCTTCCACCACCCTCATGGCCAGCCCAGACCTGGTGTCCCAGTTAAAGGAGACTGCTGCATGTCTTGGCAAGTTTGCTGAATTATTGAAACAAGTAATTAAGAGTTGGGCTTCCCTGGTGGCTCAGTGGTGGGAACTCCACCTGCCAGTGCAGGAGACCTGGGTTTGATCCCTGGGTGGGGAAGATCCCCTGAAGAAGGAAATGGCAACCCACTCCAGTATTGTTGCCTGGAGAATCCCATGGACAGAGGAGCCAGGGGGGCTACGTCCTTGGGGTCTTAGAGTTGGTGGACACAACTTAGCAATTAAACAATAACAACAATTAAGAATTATGAGAACCTCAAATTGCCAGTTGGGGGAAATGACAAAGAAAGGACCTGGTTGAGGAAAAAGGCTAATGGTCCAACAATTTTAATTTAGGTCTAAAGAGCCACAGGCATGCAAAATATATCCCAAGTTTTGCAGTGACATCCTCCTGCCATTCCTCTTTCCTACTTGTCAGTTTCTATTCCTAAGGGCAGCACCCTTCCTAATTTCTTAAGTCTATACAAGCATATGCAAAGATAGGTTATAATTTCCATCCTTTTACACCAAAGCTGTGCATTATACACATTGAATCCACTCCTTCCCCATTAACTTCCCTTGGAATTTTCCACGTCCAGACATCAGCGTCCTTATTCTTTTTCACAGTTGTGTCATATTCCACTTTACACATATTACTGTGACTTATTTTACCACTCCCTTCTTACAGATTTTGGGTTCGTCCAGTCATTTATCACAAGCAATGCTATAATGCTTCCATTTAGATGTAGATTATTTAGCTTATATTTGAGGGTAACTTGAGGATAAATTCCTGAAAGTGGAACTGCTGGGGGTTAGGTAACTACATCGAGACAGTGGTGGATAGTACCCTCCTTCCTCTGATGGGAAGGAAGGAAGGAGACGGTTGAGAGCCAGACACAGCAGGATTTGAAACTCTTCTCCGTGCTTTCTAGCTGATTGCCTACCCACTCAGAACCTCAGTGTTTAAAGCCTGTCACATGTGGCCCGCACAGGTGTGTGGATGAAATGGGACCAGCTATGTGAAGTATTTGATTCAGGGCCACAGGCACAGTGAAACCACCAAGTGTCAGGAGGAGCTTCCCAAGGGCAGGCAGCCTGGGTACCCCATGGTATCTGAGAGCTGAGGACCGAGCCTGGTTTTCAAGGCATTGGTCCCAACTGGAAGATCCTGTCTTCAGCCCTGCCTATTGTCTTGTCCCTACAGCTGCTGATCTGTCCTGTCAGCGGAACGCTGGGTCTCGCCTGGGACTTCTGGGGTTGGCTTTTGGGCAGCCTGAAGGAAGGCATTTGGTCTGCCTTCAGTCCTCAAAGCTCTGGTCCCTGGCACAGCCCTCAGATAAACGCACTATCTGCCTTGTATTAAGTGTTTGCCACTGGCCTTGTATCATTCTGAGTATTCCACATGCCAGTTTGCATTCAGTTCTCAGAATTAACTCCTAGGATGGGAAAGATTAAATCCCCACCAGCCAACTTCTTCATCCTTCTGCAGCCTCGCCTGAGGCTTGATGCATGACCACTGAGTTCTTCCATGCTGTCCCCTCTAGGGGAGAGAGACCCCGTGATATGTGTATGGTTTCCTGTGGCCTCATGTTTCTTTTACCCGGTGGATGAACCCTCATTTGAAAATGCTGTGCAGTGGTCAAGAATATGCCTGCCAGTGCAGGAGACACGGGTTCGATCCCTGGGTCAGGAAGATCCTCTGGAGTGGGAAATGGCAACCCACTCCAGTATTCTTGCCTGGAGAATCCCATGGACAGAGGAGCCTGGTGGGCTACAGTCCGTGGGGTTGCAAAGAGTTGGACTCTACTGAGCATGCAAGCATGATCGTGGCTCAACAGTGTGTATGCGCTTAATGCCACTGGCCTGATCTGTACGTTCAAATTAAAGGGTGAGTTTGATTTTAGAGGATAGAAGTGTAGTCTGTGTGTCTAGAAGGAAAAACAAAACACACACCTGGTACTATTATAACATCTCAAAGTGTCCAAGTGACGTTTCACCCTCAGCACCATCGCTGCCAACATTTAGTATCAAAAGTGAGTCTGTGACCAATTGCGAATCCTCTCCCTCAGAGGAGTGTTCTCACGGTCTTCTCAGTAGACCCCAAAGATCGCATCCACACGTCAGCATCTCTTCTCTCCTTTGCTGCAGGGGATCAGGACGAACTGGGGACTCAGGATCTGTGTGACAAACTCATTCATTTCTCAAGCCCTGGAACCAGGTGGCTCAGGCACTTCATTGACCGAAAACCATGAGTGAAGAGAAGGAAGAGGCCTCATTCAGTGTGCTCCCAATTTATGATGAGCCTGAGAAGAGGAGGGACGTGCCAGAGAGCCCTGATGCTTCCTCCCAGCCGGAGCACCATGCACGGTCTCAGCTGGGCGAGGTGTACGGTCCCCCGGAGCAGCCCCTGGGCTCCCTGAGGCAGCACGGCCCAGCTTATCAAGAGATGACCTGTGCGAGTCCCCAGCCGTGGGCCCCCCAGGCCCTGGACGGATCTGAGGTGCCAGCCACGTGGTTCTCCAAGGCAGAATCCGAAGATGCAGCATGCGGTTTCAGGTAAGTCTCCCTTGAACCAGGCTGGCCTGGGGCGGTGAACTTTCTCTGTAGAGGGAGTCTCCACCCATCTCACTTCCCGTCTGTCTCCTCCCTCTTTCCTCCCTGTGTCACAGCCCCCCACCAGGAACGGAGTTTGGTAAGTCCTAGCTGGGACGGTGTGAGCAGGCAGGGTGCAGCCGGCAGCTGGGCTTCAGAGTGGGGGTACCTTGGGGCGTGAGAGCAGCCTTCTCCCTGGGTCCTGTGATGCTGTTGCTGCCAGACCCTACCTCTCTGAGCGGGTGGCCGCTGGTCTCTCCCTGTAGGTCAGCCTTGTCCTTCACCTGGTCCCGCTGAAGAAGTCTTGTCATTCCTCAGAGCAATTGTACGTGTCTTTTTTTTTTCAACCTGGCATCTTTCCCTTCCTATTCCCCTCTCCTACCCCAACAAGAAGTTAGTAGGAAGAGGGTGAGGGCGTGTGGTGTGTCTGTATCCTTACTCTCTCCCCAATAGGTTGTGGGTGCATGGAGTCCCTGCTTCTTTGGACCCGGGCTCCCCTCCTTCTGTCACCAGTGTGTAGGGCCTCAGCTGTCAGGGTCACATTTAGAGTGACATCCTCAGAGGGACTCTGAGCCAGGCTCTGCTGTCATCGCTGAACTCAGAAGTGTCTAAGATATGGCCTGTTTGTCAGGGAGGCCACCCTGGCCTGGTGCAGAAGGATGTCAGTGGTCTGGGGACCCCAGTTGAGGACACAGTCCTGCCTGAGGATCAGAGAGGAGCTGGTGGATTCAGGCTTAGGAACAGGCTGGCCCCCATCGATGAGAGCAGGTCAAGGCTGTGACCCTTTGGTGGCCACCCCAGCCTCCCGTTCCAGATGATGTGGTGGTTAGGCAGAGGGCCCCACATAAGTCCTGGAAGGTTGGCCGACTCCGTCACGGGAAGAAAGTCTATGCAGTGGCTGTCAGCGGCTCAACTCACCACGTGTACACGTGTGGCCACGGCTACATCAGAGTGTGGGATGAGAGTGCCCTGCATGCCTGGGACCAGGCGCCCCAGGCCCAGCTCAACTTCCAGGTGAGGGGTCCTCCAGAAGGCTGGGGGAGCTCGGGGATGACCTCTGTCCTGACACTGAGAGCCCATGCTTCCTAGAGACCATTTGAGAATGTTGGCCCTTCCAACAGGACCGTGACAGCTGTGTCTTCACCTGCAAGCTGTTCCCCGATGAGCGGAGCCTGATCACGGGGGGTCTGTCCCAGAGCCTGACACTTTGGGACTTGGCACCCACTCCCCGTGTCAGAGCACAGCTGGCCTCCACCGGCCCTGTGTGCTATTCCTTGGCTCTCTCTTCCAACGCCCAGATCTGCGTGGCTTGTTTCAAAGGATTTGTTGAAATTTGGGATTTGCAGAACCAAATCTTGATCAGGTATGACCCCAGGGGTTGAGGTGCAACAGTGAGGCTTTTGGGAAGTTTGGGATGCTTGCCCTACCTCACTTCCTCCTCTGCAGTAGGACAAGGTGAGTCCATGTGGAGGACGCATATGGGCTGCATATCTAGGGACTTCCTGGGTCCCAGACTTCTGAGGGTTCAACCAATGCACGAACCTCTGAGTTGTTTTCCCACCAGGAAGCATGAAGTCCCCATATACGGATCCCAGTGTGTGGACATCACGGGCAATAAATTCTGGACAGGAGGTGAAGACACCAAACTATATTCCTGGGACCTGAGGAGCTACCAGAGGCTGCAGCAACAAGATTTACGTCATGAGGTGCCCGCATGGCTACCGCGGGTCTGAGTGCGGTCCCTGGGGCCCGGGAGCTGTGGGTGCCTACAGAAGCGGGCTGCAATGATTGATGGGCATGGCCTCTTTGAGTGCTGACCCCAAACCTCCTCCCCGACAGATCCTCAGCATCACCCATGACCCCAGTGAGGAGTGGTTGTTAGTAGGCTTGAGAATGAGTGACATCGTAATTGTGCACACACACCGGAAGGAAAAGTTTAAGGCTGTCCTACAGAAATACGTCTACCGTCACAATCTCAAGTTTGCCTCCTGTGGTGAGTGACCAGGCCGGGGACACCTCTGGGTGCCCCGTCGCCTGACAAGCTGTCTGCTCATCTGGGGAGTATGGGCCCGGCCTGCTTTCAGACTGTTTAGTTCCCCACTCTTTGGCCCCAGAACTGGTGGGACCAAGGTCTCCGGCCACCTTCCCATTGCCTTCACCTCTGCTTCCTCCCACCACCCGTTTTTCTCCCCTGCTGGCATGGCTAAGTTTTTTTCTTTCTTCTTCTTATTATTATCACTGGTTTATTTGGCTGTACCAGGCCTTAGTTGTACCAGGCAAGCTCTTAGTTGCAGCATGTGGGATCTGTCTAGTTCCTTGCCCTGGGATTGAATCTGGGCCCCCTGCGTTGGGTGTGCAGAGTCTTAGCCACTGGACCAAGAGGGAAGTCTCTTTCCTGCCTTCTTCCTCTGCTCGTTCCCTCTGCTTCTCTGACTCTGTCTGTAATGGTAGCTTCCTACACGGAACCACAGCCCAAAGACACCAACCAAAGACAGAAGAGGAACGAAGCCCCATGTGACTGGCCTGTTGTTCAGTGACTCTCCCCTGGGAATCTGGGTGTGGCAAGAGGGAGCAGGCTGAAGATGGAATGGTTTGGGTCATGTCTCTGAGATTTATAGATGGGGGAAGCTGAGGCAGAGAACGAGTGGTTCCTTCCCTGGTCTCGTTGGGAGCAGAGCTGGGGCTGGAAGGCAGGCGTGGTCTCTGCCCCCTCCATCTGTCTTTTCTCTGTCAGGAAGCTATTTTGTGGCCACAATGAATGAGACGATCCGCTGCATAGCTGCACCTTCTCTGCATAGATTGTTTCAGGTAATGGGTGGAGGGGTGTACAACCCAGGCACTTGGAGCTCACAAACCCCAGACCCCAGATGGTGGGGCCCCAGAGATAGTGCTGGAGAGTACCTCTGAGATGGCACCCAGGGCCATTGAGTATATCAAGGGGGATGAGGACTCAAGGCCTTGGGAACTCCTGGGCTCCACCTTGAGCCCCGAACCTAGCCTGGCCTCTGGACCAAGCCTCAGGTCTACATGGAGCCTTGAAAAGAGCCCTGTATGACGCCTGAAACACCCCGCGTGTTGTTCCTCCGTGGCCTCTCTTTCCCTCCAGGTAGAGGAGTCCGCACACATCCTGTGTTGTGACGTATCTTCTGACAACCAGTATGTGGTCACAGGCTCCAAGAATAGTGCCACGGTTTACCAGCTCTTGTATTGAAGGTCCTGCTGGTGAAGACCCAACGAAGGCCAGCATGCTGGAAGGGTGACCTTGGGCACTGGGCCCCTCTGACACCTGCCACTCCCCCTCCTTCTCCTCACGTGTTGGTTATCTGTCCATTCCCCTCTTGTCCAGCACATTCCTAGCCTGGCCTCCAGGTTTTTATTATACAGCTTAAGGATTTTTCCTTTGTTATTTTTCTACCACTGATTTGTGGATTTTGTAATTAATAAAATAGAAAAGCAGAAACCAAAGTGGCTTGGGTGTGTGGTCAGTTGTTTCAAACAACAAACTCATCATGGATTGCTTATACCCCCTTTCAGCAAATTCCTGGGTGGGTAAAACATTTTAGACCATACTTAGTTTTGTTTATAACTCTTTTTGGGGGTGTCAGGGAATTCTTGGACTCTTAAG
Source organism: Oryx dammah (assembly GCF_014754425.2). Lineage (NCBI taxonomy): Eukaryota > Metazoa > Chordata > Mammalia > Artiodactyla > Bovidae > Oryx > Oryx dammah. Next base: position 25,239,833 of record NW_024070197.1, on the reverse strand, counting down.
AAAGCTCAGGAAGCAGTGTATGTCCACGTACAAACTTTCAGGATGTATCAGGATGCTGGTAGACCAACAAAACTCAACTCTTGACACAGGTTAAAACTCCAGGAGCTGATCTAACCATAGCCAAGGTCTCGATTCTCAGTCTGGCATCTGGTGCCAGTAAGAAGCTGTCTGTCTGTTTCAGGGCATCTTCTCATGTTGGTGGATGTGATATTTTGTGTGGCCTTCACCAAACTGAAAAAGACCCAGCTCCCTGAATCAAGCCATATAGGCCTGCTTTACTCCAGCCTCTGCTTGGAGTTGGCATGGCTGAGACAGCTGCTGCTGCTAAGTCACTTCAGTCATGTCCGACTCTGTGCAACCCCATAGACGGCAGCCCACTAGACTCCCCCGTCCCTGGGATTCTCCAGGCAAGAACACTGGAGTGGGTTGCCATTTCCTTCTCCAATGCATGAAAAGTGAAAAGTCAAAGTGAAGTTGCTCAGTTGTGTCCGACTCTTTAGCGACCCCATGGACTGCAGCCCACCAGGCTCCTCCATCCATGGGATTTTCCAGGCAAGAATACTGGAGTGGGGTGCCATTGCCTTCTCCAGGCTGAGACAGCTAGTAGCCTACTAAAGTTTGTAGGTTAAAATTCACCTGGAAGAGGCACGAAGCCTGGGACCAATTGTACCATCCTTTGCATTAAGATACTGTCCAGTACTGGTTTGTGCTGACAGATAACGAGTGAAGAATGTGCCTCCTTTCTGGGCCGAGACATAAGGAGTAGGGGGATGTCCCCTCCAGGCTCTCTGTCTCCTTCTACCAGCTCCAGGCAAGTGATGTGAAGATCCAAGGGGATCACAAAACAATGAGATGAAAGCATCCTGTGTCCCCAAATCAAACACGGAGAAGAGCTTCCCCCTTTGGAATATTTCAGGGGAGAGAAATAAACTTGTATTTGAATTGTTATACATGTTATGTATTTGTCACTATAACTCTGGAAATAACAAACTTTTACTTAAAGGGCCAGATAGTAAATATTTTGGGCCTTTTTGCAATTGCTCAACTCTGTTGTAGCATTCACATATGTGAATGTGACTGTGTGCCAATAAAACTTTGTTTATAAAAATAAGCAGTGGGTCACATTTGGTCTGCTGGCTGTAGTTTGCTGACTCCTGCTATAGCCATTGTGCCTCGCAATAATATATTTATTTAGCTTCCATGGAAAAATATACAGAGAGTAGGGTCCAACAGCAGTCCTGTCCTGGGCTATAGTAACAATTAGACTCCAAGTGTCTATATATTTTTTACACAGTATTTTTAAAAGGTAGGGAATTCTAAAGATCAAATTCACAAGGTGGATAATTTCTGGAGACTAAAGTAGAGAAACTGGATCATAAAAGGATAAAAAGGACAGACTCAACTCTATATGCATTGTTTATTTCTTCAAGGTCAGTTCAGTTCAGCTCAGTTCAGTTGCTCAGTCGTGTCTGACTCTGGGACCCCATGAATTGCAGCACTCTAGGCCTCCCTGTCCATCACCAACTCACATCCATCGAGTCGGTGATGCCATCCAGCCATCTCATCCTCTGTCGTCCCCTTCTCCTCCTGCCCCCAATCCCTCCCAGCATCAGAGTCTTTTCCAATGAGTCAACTCTTCACATGAGGTGGCCAAAGTACTGGAGTTTCAGCTTTAGCATCATTCCTTCCAAAGAACACCCAGGACTGATCTCCTTTAGAATGGACTGGTTAAATCTCCTTGCAGTCCAAGGGACTCCCAAGAGTCTTCTCCAACACCACAGTTCAAAAGCATCAATTCTTCGGTGCTCAGCTTTCTTCACAGTCCAACTCTCACATCCATCCATCATACATGACTACTGGAAAAACCGTAGCCTTGACTAGATGGACCTTTGTTGGCAAAGTAATATCTCTGCTTTTGAGTATGCTATCTAGGTTGGTCATAACTTTTCTTCCAAGGAGTAAGCGTCTTTTAATTTCATGGCTGCAGTTACCATCTGCAGTGATTTTGGAGCCCACAAAAACAAAGTCTGATACTGTTTCCACTGTTTCCCCATCTATTTGCCATGAAGTGATGGGACTGAATGCCATGATCGTGGTTTTCTGAATGTTGAGCTTTAAGCCAACTTTTTCACTCTCCTCTTTCACTTTCATCAGGAGTCTTTTTAGTTCCTCTTCACTTTCTGCCATAAGGGTAATGTTTGTCAAAAAGGAGTTGGCTTCAAGAAAAACCATTAACAAAGTGAAGACAGCCTACAGAGGGGTAAAAACCTTTGCGAAGATATTTCTGGTATGGGATTTATATCCAAAATGTGTAAAGAATTCTTAAAACTCAACAACAAAAGACAAAACGATTTAAAAAGGGGCAGAAGATTTGAATAGCTGTTTCTATAAAGAAGGTACACAGATGGCAATAAGCACAGGAATAAGCTCAACATTATCAGAGAAACACAAACCGAACCCACAGTGCAAAGGAATGTTGCAAGAGCAGGATAGCTAGAATAAAGAGGACAGACAGTAACAAATTTGCTGGGGTTATGGAGAAACTGGAACCCCCATAACTTGCTGGTGGGATTGTATTAATAGAACTCATTGCAGCCACTTTGAAAAACAGTTTGGTAGCTTTTAAAAATGCTAAAGGTAGAGTTATATGACTCAGCAATTCAACTAGATGTATACCCAAGAAAACTGAAAAAAAAAAAAAAAAGGCATGTAAGTTGGGAGAGTAAGACTTTGAAAAGATAAAATAAGAGAACTGTACTTTTTCTTCTGTTGTGGAAAGAAGGTAAAGTCCAAGTTAAGAGTAGTCACGATAAGTCAAAGAGTAGTGTAATTTCAAGGCTAGTTACTAAAAGAATACTAAACAAGGGTACAGCTTCCAAGTTAATAGAGGAAAACTACTGGAATAATAGAGTATAGTAATATAATATTAATAAGTTTTATTATTTATAATTTATTATTAACTCAGTACATTGTTTAATTTGATGTTAATCTAAATAAAATTATGTAATAATGACAAACAGAAGATGTGACTAAATACTGAGTCATAAAGTTCAGAGTATTTAATTTTTACAGAATATATTCTAAGACCATAATGCAATTAAGATAGAAATAAACAATAAAAAGGAAACTAGAAATTTCCTTGTTTTGGAAATTAAGAAATATATGTCTAAATAATTCAGTTCAGTTCAGTCACTCAGTCGTGTCCGACTCTTTGCAACCCCATGAATCGCAGCACGCCAGGCCTCCCTGTCCATCACCAACTCCCGGAGTTCACTCAGACTCACGTCCATTGAGTCCATGATGCCATCCAGCCATCTCATCCTCGGTTGTCCCCTTCTCCTCCTGCCCCTAATCCCTCCCAGCATCAGAGTCTTTTCCAATGAGTCAACTCTTCGCATGAGGTGGCCAAAGTACTGGAGCTTTAGCATCATTCCTTCTAAAGAAATCCCAGGGCTGATCTCCTTCAGAATGGACTGGTTGGATCTCCTTGCAATCCAAGGGACTCTCAAGAGTCTTCTCCAACACCACAGTTCAAAAGCTCAATTCTTCGGCACTCAGCCTTCTTCACAGTCCAACTCTCACATCCATACATGACCACAGGAAAAACCATAGCCTTGACTAGACAGACCTTAGTCAGCAAAGTAACGTCTCTGCTTTTGAATATACTATCTAGGTTGGTCATAACTTTTCTTCCAAGGAGTAAGCGTCTTTTAATTTCATGGCTGCAGTCACCATCTGCAGTGATTTTGGAGCCCAAAAATATAAAGTCTGACACTGTTCTACTGTTTCCCCATCTATTTACCATGAAGTGATGGGACCGGATGCCATGATCTTTGTTTTCTGAATGTTGAGCTTTAAGCCAACTTTTTTGCTATCCTCTTTCACTTTCGTCAAGAGGCTTTTTAGTTCCTCTTCACTTTCTGCCATAAGGGTGGTGTCATCTGCATATCTGAGGTTATTGATATTTCTCCCGCAATCTTGATTCCAGCTTGTGTTTCTTCCAGTCCAGCGTTTCTCATGATGTACTCTGCATATAAGTTAAATAAGCAGGGTGACAATATACAGCCTTGACGTACTCCTTTTCCTATTTGGAACCAGTCTGTTTTTCCATGTCCAGTTCTAACTGTTGCTTCCTGACCTGCATACAGATTTCTCAAGAGGCAGGTTAAGTGGTCTGGTATTCCCATCTCTTTCAGAATTTTCCACAGTTTATTGTGATCCACACAGTCAAAGGCTTTGGCATAGTCAATAAAGCAGAAATAGATGTCTAAATAATTAGTAGAGGCTAAATCACAAAGAAACTGGAAGCTATTGTCAACTGAATAATCAAAAATTGAAGAATTTTAAAAAATCTAAAAAGAATGGAAGATTTAGCTAAAGCTATAGTTAAAGTTTGGCCATTCCTAGGTCATCATTACAGAGAAGGCAATGGCACCTCACTCCAGTACTCTTGCCTGGAAAATCCCATGGATGGAGGAGCCTGGTGGGCTGCAGTCCATGAGGTTGCTAGGAGTCAGACACGACGGAGCGACTTCACTTTCACTTTTCACTTTCATGCACTGGAGAAGGAAATGGCAACCCATCCAGTGTTCTTGCCTGGAGAATCCCAGGTCTAGGGGAGCCTGGTGGGCTGCCGTCTATGGGGTTGCACAGAGTCAGACACGACTGAAGCGGCTTAGCAGCAGGTCATCAATGCCAGGCTTCACCTTGCTTTCCGGGGCCACATGGGAGACTTGCACTGACAGCCCAGGTCTTCCCAGAAACTGAAAACTGGGTCTGGACTGGAGAAAGGTTATAATCTCCGGAGACAGCAGAGAAAGAATGTGGAGACACGGCCTTGAGCCGAGTGGAAGAAGGTGGTCGTGTTTTAGTTGCTAAGTGGTGCCTTTTTGCAGTCCCATGGACTGGGGCCAGTTAGGCTCCTCTCTGTTCATGGGATTCTCCAGTCAAGAATAGTGAAGTGGGTTGCCATTTCCTTCTCCAAGGGATCTTCCCCACCTAGGGATTGGATCCGAGTCTCCTGCGTTCCAGCAGATTATTTACCGCTGAGCCATTATGGGAGCACACAGAAGAAATTAGGGGAAAGGAAGTCAGAAATAGTTTAGGAAACAGATTTTTCACAGATGTTGCGAGACGAATTTAATCACTCGGCAGTGTTGTATCCATTTCCCCGCAGGAAGATGGGACAATGATCGACCCTCGTGGCTGTGGCTTGTGGTTGAATGGGCTCTCTGTGGACCTAAGCATTTACTTCTGTTCTCTGGCAGCACGTGGGGATCCCTCTACCTGCTGAGTCCGCGGGACCTCTGTAAACGCCATCCCGGAAAGCAGATTATCTTCTGTGAATGGCAGTAAAACATTGTGCCCTCTCTGAGGCTCGAACTCAGGACCTTCAGATTATGAGACTGACGCGCTACCCACTGCGCTAAGAAGGCTGACATACAAAGAATCTTCTTTCTCGCTAAAGGGAAAGTGCCTGCAGCCGCTTCCTTTGGCCTAACCGCCTCGCAAGAGTCGGTGTTTGCCGGCAGAGCGCCGGTGGGTCCCGGGACAGCTGGGGAAGGACGGCTCCTCTCTTCTTCCGGGATTGGAGCCGTCTTGCGGCGGGAGGGAGTCCCGCGCCAGCCTGGAGCTCAGGGGGTCGAGAGAGGGGGTGGGCTCGTGCAGCCGCGCTCGCCGTGGGTGGAAGGGCGCGCGCGGCCGGTGGGGTTCTGCGGAGCGAGCAAGGCGCGGCCGAACACGCGAGCGTCCCGCGCGGGCACAGGCTCCGAGCGAAACCGGAGAGCACGCGCCCGGCTTTGGCGGGAGGACGCGCGGCAGGGATGCGCAGAGCAGGGAGGAGGCGGCGCGAGCGGCGGGCGGCGCTGCGGGCGTCCGCCCAGACGGCCACTGTCGCCGGAGCGCTCGGGGCGTGAGCTCGGGCTTGTGTTGCTGACAAACGGCGGGTGTCCGGCTGGACGAAGGCTGAAGGGGGCGACACCCGCTGCAGATGGGCACGGGGAGTGGGGGGCGACCCTGAAGGGTGGGAAGGGACCTGGGGCGAGTGTAGGCGGGCGGGAGGAGGAGAGAGGGGTTCGGAAGAGTTTGGGGGCGTGAACTCTCCAGGCCCTGAGCCGGCCTTAGGAGTGGGGATGAGTTAGGAGAAGGGAGAGAAGATTCCAGAAGACTCTTGGATGTGAATTCAGTTGGAAAGACGGAGGGAGAAACCATGATTGCCTTGGACTTGCCATCTTACTCGTTTATTCAACCTTGTGGTTCTGCTTTCTCCTTCAAATCATTTTGTGTCCTTATTACGTATAGAGCATTGCATTTCGGAGAGCAGAAGAGCAGCAGCGTTTCCTCTGCTGCTACTGCTGCTAAGTCAGAACAGTCGTGTCCGACTGTGTGTGACCCCATAGACGGCCGCCCACTAGACTCCCCGTCCCTGGGATTTTCCAGGCAAGAACACTGGAGTGGGTTGCCATTTCCTTCTCCAATGCATGAAAGTGAAAAGTGAAAGTGAAGTCGCTCAGTCGTGTCCGACCCTCAGCGACCCCATAGACTGCAGCCTTCCAGGCTCCTCCGTCCATGGGATTTTCCAGGCAGGATTATTAGAGTGGGGTGCCATTGCCTTCTCCGAGCGTTCCCTCTCAGTTCAGTTCAGTCGCTCAGTTGTGCCCGACTCTTTGCGACCCCATGAATCGCAGCACGCCAGGCCTCCCTGTCCATCACCAACTCCCGGAGTTCACTCAGACTCACGTCGATCGAGTCCGTGATGCCATCCAGCCATCTCATCCTCGGTCGTCCCCTTCTCCTCCTGCCCCCAATCCCTCCCAGCATCAGAGTCTAGGCAGGGTTTAAAATCTTATTGTTACAAGAATGCAGGGTGGATGGATGAATGAGTGGATGGGCAGAACATATAAGTCAGAAAGCATTCCTTCCTTACTTCTTCACGGGAATTTCTGCTGCTGATGCCCAGAAGGCATGACTACCGAGGAATCACTACCCCATCCCGTTTATCCAACGATTATTACAAGGTACCAGTACTACCTTGGGCTGGGCGGCTTATTCTTTCTCTCAGCCCTTGTGGCATTATTGTTTTCACCAGGGAACAGTGTATTTTCATATCTGGTGGGTCTAGCCCCTTGCCCCCACTGGCCCCTTTCAGGGCTTTGGTGCTAGCTGAACGCAGGCTTCAGGTCATCTCTTGGACAGTCGTTCACACTGGTGTTCACACTGGCCCCCTCTTGCTGCTAGATTTCCCAGGGCACTTAAGTGACTGATTTGCGTCCTGTGGTTCCAGCTGTTCCCTGCGTGTCTCCTCCCTTGGCTGGGTGTTCAGTAATGCAGGGACAGAATCTGAGCCACCCTGGGAACACCACATTCAGAAGGATGGTGGAGGAGGTTCTGGACCCACCCCCAAGCCCCTCTCTCCTGCCACCTCCTGCCTAGACTCGGTGCGCCTGTTTAGTGAACAAAGAGTTCACTTGGCCGGGAGTCAGGGCTTGACATTTGTTCTCTCTCAGCCACTACCCAGTCTTGACCTTGTGCCTTCCCCTCCGGGTCATCCTAGCCTAGTACAAATTCTGCCCCGAGAACAGGAAGAAACCGGCTGCGGTACAGGCAGTCCCTCCAGCGGGCCAGGTCCTCGGAAGCTATGAGAGCTGTGTGGCCAGAGCTCCCTCCAACCTTCCCTCCCCTTCCCTCCCTCACCAACACCCCCCTCCCCACCCCCCAACCGCCACCTTGAGAAGCTGCAGAGCAAAGGACACGGTTTGTTCCAGGAATCTCTCTAAACACATTTTTCAAAATATCCCTGTGCCCAATCCTGAATGGCACCTCACAACATTTGGGGAAATAGTTCTCAGGGCTCTGCAGCTTGGTCTCTCAGCTGGAAGAGTTAGGCCATGCGCCATCCTGCATACCCACCCGGAACCTTCCAGCCCCCCTCCCAGCCTCTGCTCCTGCCTTTCTTCCACCTACCCACACATCCTAATCCAATGTTGGTCACCCACAAAGCCCCTCTGTCCTGAACTCCTCTTGCTCAGCAGCCCAGAACCAACAGAATGTTTCCTTCTCCTTCACTTTCCTGTATCTTTACTCTTCCCTTGAGATGATTCCTTTACCTTTGTGGCAGAGGTTGCTCTGGAATTTTCTAAATCCTCTGCAGCAGATACACAAGAACTAATTTTAGCTTACTGATTGATTACTGGAGAGAGTTCTCTATAGAAAGGCCTACAAAGGACTGGGAGATCTGAGGATTTGGGGTTGAGATTGGGAGATGTGACCAAGGGTGTGGGGGGAGGGAGGGGAACTAGGAAGAGTGCCCAATGGGATCCTGGATTGGCTACTGAAACTTGAAACGGACATCAATGGACAACTGCGTAAATTTGAATAAAGTCTGTAGATGAGTTTATATATCAATATTAATTTCCTGGTTTTCATCATTGCATGACAGGTTCAGTGTTAATATTTGGGGAAGCTGGGTAAAAGGTATATGGGAACTTTATTATTTCCAAACTGTTTTATAAGTCTGAAAAGTACTTTAAAAGGAAAAGTTAAAAGTTGAAAACAAATGAATCACAGTGGAAGCCCTCAGACCTTCCTTTAGAGATTCTGATTCAGTAAATTTGGGGAATGGGCTTGGGGATTGTACTTTTAACAAACTTCCTAGGTATTTCCAGTATTCAGCTGTAAATTCTCCTGGATCAGGTAACCATTAACATCTCTTTGATTCATTAGCTCAAGAAGTATTTGAATAGTCCACACACATTAGTGGGTGAAAACAGAAATAAATGAATAAAAAACAGGTCAGGTGTGCAATGCAAGGGCAGTGGGAGTGGGCAGTTTTATAAGTTTCTGTGTCATGAATACATATAACTTCCAAGTTGTTAGGTTTTTTTTTTTTTTTTTTTTTTAAATAAAATGCTCCCTATGAATCAAGACACTTTCTGCTTTAACTGAATCCCCAAATTCTTTTATTCAAATATGTTATTAGTGGTTTTCTGTGCTAGTTACTGTGATCTGTGTCAAGGGGACAAAAGTTAAAAAGACACAGCTCCTGCCCCCAAGGAGTTTATGGTTCACTGAGTAAGACACATAATTGGAACTAACTCTTATAGGGGCCAGAGTGTGGACAAAACTGAAAGCGGGCTTGGATTTGGCCTGAGCTTGCAGGAGAGCAGGGAGCAGTTGGGATTCTGGAATGTGGGGGAAGGGAGCAATCTAAGAGGCAGTTGGGAGCCAGTCCTCAGTTGAGAAGACTGTTGGGAGAATGAGAAGCCTGCTGGAAAGGGATGGTCCAGGAAAAGTTTCAGATCTTAGAGAACCTGATAAAGGAAGGATACAGTGTTGTGATTCAAAATGGGAGGGCAGGGAGGGGATACTGGCTGGAGAGACAGGTAGGTCCTGTGTTGAGTGTGCTCGGGTCTTTGAGAGGCACTGGGAGACAGTGTGTCCTCCAGGACCCCACACTGGGGATGGAGACCAGCATGGCCACCCTTCTAGACAGAGTGAAGTTAGGAGGTACAAGGCATGAGTTACCCAGGCTCAGGCTAGAGGAGGGGGCTGGGAACTTGGGACTGGTTAGGCTTCAGAAGAAGACAGACATCCATGTAGAGACTGGCCTTTGGAAATGTGGGTCTGTTGATCAAAGAAGATGAAGGCCAAAAACAAAAAAATTGAGATTGGTCATAACTGCCAGAGGAGGAGTTATTAAGGGAGAATATGTAACTTGAGAGTCATGGAGGAGCCACAGAGTCCTGGGCCATCTCATTAGGAGGCTGTATGAAAGTGTGGTTAAGAGAGGGGTGCTTGATCCAGTAACCCAATTCAAACCCTTACTGGGTGCATGTAAAACTCTGTCATTGAGTTTTCTCACCTTTAAATCAGGGAATGAATAGAACTGATCTCAAAGCATTATTGAAGGATTAAAAGAGCTTGTGCTTTGATATGGGTGTAGTACTCAACAGATGCTAGCATTAATTAGGGGAAAGAGATCGAAGGAGTAACTCAAAGAGATAACCAAGGCGGTGCTATCTTACATGGAAGAACAAGGGTTAAGAAGTAGAATAGTCTAGACACCAGGTGTAGAATGTGTCTTATCACAGGCAATTCTTATCTTATGAGGGAATTTCTGTTATGGTCCCTACCCTATGATGGAACAAGCCCAAGGTCATGAGAGCATTGACTTACATTTCCTGTTCTGACCTAGACCTTGAGTCTTAAATGGCCCCTGTGTTGAAGGCTGGCCTCCCATGGATATGGTCAGCTGGAGGAGACCTTCCAAGGCCAAGGCTCTACGAAAATCCTGGTGACCCTGAGATGAATGAGCTTCTAGTCTTGCCCTCAGCAAGCTCCCTGGGTAAGGGTTCCTATAGCCCGTTCCTCCATTGAACCATGTCCAATATCCCAGAAGGCCTTTGCAAGGCCCAGACTTCCCTCTGGTTCCGATACATTCTATGGCTCTCTGTGGCCTCCAGTCCAGGATCTGAATCAGCTCTACCAAGCAGTCCTCTGTCTGCTGTCGGGGTCTTGTCTATGTTCTGAGCCACTCCGCCAGTGAGTGAGTGAGTGAAAGTCGCTCAGTCATATCTGACTCTGTGACACCCGTGGACTATACAGTCCATGGAATTTTCCAGGCCAGAATACTGGTGTGGGTAGCCTTTCCCTTCACCAGGGGATCTTCCTAACCCAGGGGTCTCCCACATTGCAGGTGGCTTCTTTATGAGGTGAGCCACCAAGGGAAGCCCAAGAATACTGGAGTGGGTAGCCTATTCCTTCTCCAGGGGATCTTCCCAATCCAGGGATTGAACTGGGGTCTCCTGCATTGCAGGCAGATTCTTTACCACCTGAGCTCAGGGAAGCCCCGGGCCACTCCCCTAACCCAGCTTTATCTCTCACAGCTCCCCAACACTTAACTTGGTTCCCTCGTCTTAACGAATCCCCTTCCTGACCTGTTAATACTCTCCATTCATCTTGGCCTTTTTGCCTGAAACCTGCTTCTCCCTCCTCCAGCCACTGAAATCTCACCCACCCCTCTCACAAGCCCAGCCTGCAGGAAGCCTTCCCTGGCTACACTTTTGTCCACACTGATGTTTTTCTCTTCTCTTTTCCTAGATTTAGAGATGGTCCCACAGCGTCACTCAAGGTGAGAGGTTATATTTGGGTGATATCGTGTGTGTGTGTGTTGAGTTGTTTATTTGGGTAGAAGTTCCTTGAGCCGATGGTACTTTCGCCATCTCTGGGATACCCACTGTCCTTGCACTAAGAGCTATGGGGGAAGTTCCAAAACCCCATCAAACTCCCACCACCATTTATGGCTATCTGATGCCCAGGCCCAGTTCTGGGTGCTGTGGGAAAAAGAGTACTAACTGGGAGTCAGTATCTTGAGGTCTGTGCCATTCCACCCAGTGCAAGTCCAGTGATGCTGAGAAAATGGACTTTTCCCTCTTGCTTCAATCTCTGCATTTCTAAACTAGATTTGGCACTGGACTGAGACCACCCTAAGGGCCCTTCTGGTTACTAGGGCCAGCATTCCTCAAACTCTGATATGCACACAAAACCTCTGGGGATCTGGTTAAAATGCAGATTCTGATTCAAGAGATTTGGGATGAGTCCTGCGTTTCTGCATTTCTAACAAGTTCCTAGGTGACATTGATGCTGCTGGTCTGTGAACCACGATTGGGTTACAAAGGCCTAGCTCAGTGGTTCTCAACCCTAGCTGAAAAATGTGGTCTGAGAGGTTGCTGCTTCTCCTTCATTTTTTCCCCATTAAAGAAACATAAAGATTTTGTTGGGAGACCAGAAAGTGTGATGCTAGGATTGCACCCTGGGACAATCAGAATTTCTGGGGGTGGGATCCTGGCGTCACTGTTCCTATAAATCTCCCTAGGTGAAGCTGATCTGCAGTCAAGGTAAAGAACCACTGCTCCACCTCGTGGACAGAGAATGTAACAAAGGAGCTGTTTTCTGGTCAAACTGTGGTCTTCTGCTGCCGTCTGCTGGCAGCAGAGATTTCTAGCTCAAGCTGGTTTCCCCCAGATGAGATAGGAGTATCAGAAGGCTAGAGAAAACAATGCTGTTGTCCAGGGTGACCGGGTTTCCCTGCACCTTCAGGACCCACTCTGCTATGAGTGAGGACATATAACAACCATAACAGCCTGCAGGGATCTTGCTGCTTCCTCTGAACGTGCAAAAACACTTCTTGGCAAGACACCTTCATACTTTTTCTCCTTTCCTGGGATGAATTCTGTTTCTTAGGGACAAAGGATGGTTTAGGCTTTGCTGAATCCCTTGCATAAGAAATATTTCCCACGTATTAAATTCTCAAGTGTCCAGATTGTGGACAGGCTTGTGAGTGTTCATGGGCAGGGTCAAGGTACGAGGGCTGGGAGAGTCACAGGAATCCCACTGGAGATGGACCTGGTAGGAGAGGAGAGCTGCAGCCAGGAAAGGTGGGTTGCTTCTCCAGGTGGACAGCCACTGTGACCCATGGTGAATTAGGATGGATGGAGGGAGGAAGAGGAAGCAGCTGGGACACGGGACTAGTGAGAAGGGGTATTGGCTATGTCTGTTCCACCCCCAACAGGTGCCTTCCCTTCTCCCCACATCTGTCTACCTGTTTCCTCCTCAAAACTCAGCTAAAACACCTTGTTTGTCATTAGAGCCCCTCTGACCCATTTCCATGGTACTTGGTCCTCCTTTCTACCAGCTCCGTCCCACTGCCTTTCATCAGATCTTTGTCTCACTGTGTTTCTTTTTCTGCCTCACTCAAGAAATTCCACGGAGGGAAGAACAAGTACCTTGTTTCTAGTCCTCGAAGTACTGTATCCAGTGGCTGGTCATATAAAGCCATCAATAGATGATGCTGGGCTAGGGATGCAGTAAGAGAGAAAAAGGGTCTTGTACACGATGGATATGGTTTTATCATCAGTTGGAATCCTGGGGATTCTCCCAGGGGTAATCTAGAGAAAAAAGGAAAATCTCTCCAGGAGGGGTCTGCCCTGAATCCAACCCTCAGCTTTCCTGGGTGGGGATCACAAGAAATCTTAGAGGTAGACCTAAGGTTCGGAGAATGCAATGGCACCCCACTCCAGTACTCTTGCCTGGAAAATCCCATGGACGGAGGAGCCTGGTGGGCTGCAGTCCATGGGGTCGCTGAGAGTCGGACACGACTGAGCGGCTTCACTTTCACTTTTCACTTTCATGCATTGGAGAAGGAAATGGCAACCCACTCCAGTACTCTTGCCTAGAGAATCCCAGGGACCGGGGAGCCCGGTGGGCTGCCGTCTATGGAGTCGCAGAGTTGCACAGGACTGAAGCGACTTAGCAGCAGCAGACCTAAGGTTTGGGTTACTTAGCAATAGCCAGCAGATGGCGCCCTGGCTCCACCTAGATCTTAACTTGGGTGCCCTAGTCCTCTCCCTCCTGACCAGAGATGCTGACTCCAGTGGCAGGATGCCCTCAAGCGGAATTTTAGCAACTCAGAGCCTCAGGCCACGGCTTCCTGTAGCTGGCTGGCTCCTTTCCAGGCTGAGTGCAGTGGGGAAGGAGGGCCCTGTCCACAGAGCCCACTCTCTGTGGGATGGAGAGGAAGAAGGTTCTGATGATGTCACCAGATCATGAATGCACCTTGGCCCAGGCCAAGAGCTCAGGTCTATTCCCTACCTCGCCACTGACTTTGTGATCTCGACATGTTCAGTTCTCCACTCTGGGCCTGTTTCTCCTCCATCAGATGGCAGGGTTCATCCCATCCAGCCTGAAATGGAAAAAGCCACCCTTGCCCAATTGCAGGCATCCGATATCCAGTCAAGAAAAGGAGCTGGGGCTGTTTTAGAATGAGTCCATTAGGGTCCAGATATGGGCAGTATAATGCCTTTTCTGTAAGTTGTCAGAACTCACTGGGCAGGTACGACATGCTGATTTCTGGCTACACTAGTGTCCCATACCAGTAAGAAATATCCAGAGAAAGGATGCTCTGTTGACTCATATAGTGATTGTCCCAGAGTAGGGGTGGGTTACGGAAAGGAAAAGCAGGGTAGTGGTGGTGGGTGAGCTTTAGAATAAGGTTTACTCATTTAAAAAACTAATCTGGCGCACACAGGGCAAAGGGGCAAATATCCATTAAATCTGGTGGGCTGTTGTTTTCTGAAACACACATTTTAGATCTGAATACATGTAAAGTAGAACAAAAAAATGTGCCTCTGAACAGTTTCCCCAAATGCCATTTCTTGACTGTCACAGGCCTCTGGATACAAAGGTGCCCTGCTGGGTGGTTTTCAGCAGGAACCCCGTGATCAAATTAAAGCTCGACCACCAGGAAGTGAGGACACAGGACGAACCCAGGGGCATGAATGTGCAGCATCATTCCCAGTCAGAGGAGGAAAGTGAAGTTTTCCCCTGCAGGACCGCTAGACCGCCTTGTCCGCAAGCAACCTCTTCCTGTGAAACAAAGCAGAGAGAAACTGAGGGAAGCGAGGAGAAGTTTAATGAAGGAAAAATAAGGAAACCTCAGGGATTCGCCACTGCTCATTGATTTCTAGGTATTGGCTGGCTTCTGGCCTCCAAGGAGCACAGAAAAGGTCCCGGCGGATGGAGTGAGCAGGCAAGTTTGGGGGACCCTAAACGCACAAGTGATGGACCTTGGCGCTGACTTGCTCCGTGAACCAGTAGCTCCGACAGGTGCCACAGGCAGGCGTGGCTGCAGCAGAAAAGGAGCAGCCAGCCGGAGAGGCACCTGCGGAGACCCACGCTGCGGGGAAGGTCGGGACGGGGTCTTCTCTGTGCAGACGCAGCGCCGGCCCGTGGGAGGAGGAGCTGCCCACGCCCCACGCTGCGTGTCCACGTCAATGTGTCAACCTCAAGTCCGCACGTCCTGTCAACGTCCTCACGTCCACGTTCTTGACTCCGCGTCTGCGCCGAGGGCCGCCCTCCGTGGTGCGCGGGTGCGGGAGGGCCGGGTCGGGCCCTTCTGAGGCTTTTAGGCGGCCACTGCGGAGGTGCGAGCTGGGTCCTTCCGCGAGTGCCCACGGGGCTCCGGAACCTGAGGCTCCCGGCCTGCGGCTCTGGCACTCGCCGGCTGCGTCGCCTTGGAAAAGGTGCCTGAACCTTTTTGTGTACTCCAGTCTCCTCCTCTGTCACGTAGTGACTCCTGGCAGGATGACTATGAAGTTTAAATGAGGTAATAAGTGCTGAAGCTTGTTTTGAGCGGGTTTTTTTTTTTTTTAAGAAGTATCTTTAAAAGTTTTGAAATACACTCTGCAAAGAGTATCTGACCTGAGTATCCTCGGGTGCCTGGCATTGCAGGGTTGACTGAGGGAGAGTGGTTGCGAATGGCCATCAGGGCTTTTTGACCCCCCCCCCCTCGGCCCCCCGCTTCAAAAACGGCAAAGCTTGGGAGTCTTTGGGTACGATGTTTCCTCTGCCAGGGAGCCGGTCTCCAGACTGAGCTGCTCAGAGGGGTTGTGACTCGAGTGGATGCCTCAGGGATTTGAGGTGACTTTTGGTTGGGAGTTTTTTAGCCTCTGAAATACTGACACTTGGGGCTGGATTGTTCTCTGTCGTGGCGGCAGTGTGCTGCCCTTTGTATTGTGGGATGATGAGCAGCGTCCCTAGCCCTCCCCACGAGATGCTAGTAGCATCCCCTCCAGTTTGTGACAATCAAAAATGTCTCCAGACATTGCCAGATATCCTCAGGGAGGAGAGATGGGGACAAGGTTGCCTCTGGTTGAGAACTACTGCTTTGCAACATTCCCTGTGGAGTGAGCCCTCAGAACGCGACTGTTAGGCGCTCTGGCAAGATTACTTTTCTGAACCTTGGTGGTCTCTGCTCACTTTTCCTGTGCACCGTCTGGAGGGTCCAATGAAGGCATGGCAAAAATGTTTTCAAAGGTGACGGACGCAGACTTTTTAAACCCTAGCCCTTTTAGATGTGAATTACTGGTTCCTAAATCTGGTTGGGTATCCCCATGGGCTAGAACTCGGTTTTTATTGTATTTCTTTTTACTCAAATCCAAAGGGTTTTTATTAGAGCATTATATGTAGTGCTCTAAATCCCTAAGTCCTTTACTATTAAAATAATTCTGTGGAGAATAAGGTCTTGAGATAATCTTGTGTGGTGAACACATTTTCTTTTTAACCACAAACTTCAGAAGTGGTAGTTGCTTATTCAGGGGAGAGACCAGAGGAGAAGGGTTTTAAGGAGGAGACCCATGTGGAGGATGAATTGGAAGCATTTGAGGTCCCCACTATTTAGGAGGTGATGTAAAAGCGCCGTGCACTTGCGGTGCCGTCATGCTGGGGCATCCTGGATGCCATGAGGATCTTTGGCCTTGTTTTTTTTTTTTAAATGATGATTCGTCCTCCATAGTCGAATCAGGCTTTCTTTTTCTTGCTTAATTCTTTGTATAGCTACTCCAGCACTTCCCCAGGGATTCCAAACCCCAGGATGTGTTGCTGCTCAGGAGTGAGGAATGTTCCTCCAGGCTTTGGGAGTTTTTTGTTTGAATGCTCATGTGTGACCTGCTTTGGGCAGTCCTTCAGTTGTAGGTCTGCCAGCCTGCGATTCCCTCACTGTGGGACTGTGATGTCTGGTACCAGGCAGCAGAAGCAAGTTTTGGAAATGCTCAGGGTATATGTAGCAAGGAGCACCTCCAGGTGAGGTAACTGAGTGCCAGTTTTTGCCTTGAATTGCTTCTGCACTCTATGGGATTTGGGGATTTTGACAAAGACCCCAGGCATAAGAGCTGGCATCAAGTCAGGCTCTGGGAAGTGCGTGTCAGTAGCGTTGAGTGTAGCCGTTTGAGTCGCTCTTTCCATTGTGTGTACCTGGATGGTTGTCTGCACAGCTGTCCCTGTGACTTCGATAATGAAGATTGCAGCTAGCGCCTTGTGGACATCACGGCTGTGCCGCGACAGATGTAATGTACATGGAGGTACATTGGGAAAGATGTGTGCACCCTGGCAACATTGCTGGGTGCTTTAAAGCATGGAGGTGGTTCTCTGCGGAGCAAATGTGGCCATTATCGTGGAGTCTCTAAAGATGCCACTGGGATGTTGAGGGCTGTGTGTTACAGACCAACTCGAGGTTGCAGATCACCACCGATGTGTAGGTTCAGAGGTTCTGGTTTCCCATGTGAGAGGTAGCCGTGAAGCCGGGGCTATCAGTCTTGGTGTTAATTGCAGATGACCCCTCTTCACGCTGGTCAGACTGCACCAAGGATTGTGGTGTGAATAGTTACAAGAGTGTGGAGCCCTCTGATTTGCTCTGTAGACAGCAGAGCCAATGCTGGAGTATGCCCAGGCTCCACAGGGTGGGACAGGCCCCATCTTAGAATTCTCACTTGGAAGAGTCAGGGAGGATGGCTGAGGAAGGTGATGATGGGGTTGGCCCGGGACTGGCCATGTTTGTGGCAATTGAGTTGGTTCCCCTTTGATGCTATGGCACTGGCTCTTCTCCATGGCTTTGCAGAAGTGAAGGGTTTCAGCAGAGCACAGCTATGTGACGAGACCTTGGGGGAGTCCAGGGCAAGGTGTCAGGGCTTCCTCTGCAGGCCGGGACCCCAGTTCAGGCTGGCCTCCTCCAGTGAAGGGCTAGGAGGGGCTCATGGGCTGTCTCATCAGTGATGGTGGAAGAAACAGTTCAGCCGGTGGTCTTTACAGGGGTCAGATAGTTGCTGGAAACCCAAACCTCAGATTGTCGTCTGCGTAGACTCTCTTGGGCAAAAGGAAGTTCTTACTAGGTGGGGGGTGGGGAAAGCACAGGTTGTATTTTCTCAGTAGGTCTGAGGGGAACCATAGGTGGGAGGATGCAAGGGGGTGCAGGGGGTCTTCCTGGTGGCGTGGGTGTCTTTGTCTCCATGTGACCGTGGAAATTGTGGAAATGACAGGCAGCCTGTGGCATCCAGCTGCCTAGAAGAGGAGGGTTTGTTGCATCTGTAGCGGGACCCAGCTGAACCATCCAGGAGCGGGGGGGTGCCACACGAGAGGCCTCAGGTGACCGCTGGGAGTGGTTGTTGGGGCTTCCAGTCCAGGCCAGGGTCCTTCAGCAGGGGGAGAGCCCCCACCCCCAGATTTCACCCGTTCTGATGGTTGGACAGACCACAGGGACCTCTGGTCATCGCAGGCATCTTCCAGGAAATTTCTGGCGGACTGCTTACATCTTGGAACTTTTTGAAGAGACACAGCTTGTTGGAGAGTCTCTCTTTTTTTTTGATGTGTTTGTCCTAAAACATGTCTCAAGTTGGCAGTTCCCACCTCCTCTGTGGCAAGAGCTCTTTTAACATCCTGTGCCCAGAACAGGAGTTCGCGGCTTTCCTGTTTAGATGGCAGATGTAAAATGTAGAGGATCTTGCTTGTTTTTCTAATTTTTTTCTCCAGGTCTTGGATTTTCTGGTGGTCCGTCCTGAATTTCTCAAGGAGCGTCTGCTCTTTCTCCTTCCTGGCTGGCTGGCTGTGCACCAGCGCAGCCTCGGGGCTTTGGCTTCATCTGTCAGGGTGCATCGATTGGCCAGATGCAGGGAGCTCTTGCCTCCTTCCCTGTTCCCTTTCCTCTTCCAACACTTGCCCGCTGGACACATCATCACACCTGGGACTGGGAGGCTGCGTCTTTTTTCCAGCCATTCCCTTTCTCCCTGATTTGTTTGTGTTATAGACCCATGACTTGCTGCTGCTGGCCTCTGAAGGCCTGTGTGACTTGCCTCTTGATTTTCCGGTAGAAGGTGACCTATGCGCCTTCATTGTCTCTCTGCTATGACACAGTGATGACCCCTGTCTCCATTTGGATGGGAAAGAGGCTACCTTTTTTGAACCGCTGTGGGCAGTCTTTTGTTGTGGGATCATTTCATCATGATCGAACTCATCAGACTTCTGATTTTCTCACCCTGGGATTCAGTTGCTTTCTGGCTTGTGGTGCATTGGATGCTGGGGTTGGGGACACGGGGTCAGGGGTGGGGTGTGAGCTGCAGGAAATGGCACCAGGAAGTTGGGGTATTTACTTGCCAACTCCAGTCTCTCCTTGATTGAGGGATGCTTCTCAGATGATAACTCTTCCGATTGTGTGGCCTCCCTGCGTTTTGGGGTCTGTTTCTTTCCCCTTTATACTTTTGCCTGGGGCTCTTCAGCTCTTTGCCAGTTAACCCAGCTATAGTTTCAGCTGCTTAGTCTTTGATACAATAACCTACTTCAGAGGAGTGCCTCCTGACGTCAGTGATCTTTCAGGAAAGTAGAAGCCAAGAGAGGGGAGTCCGGAGCAGCAGCCTCCTTCCTTTAGGACTTAGAGAGGCTCCCTTGGGGTGAGGGGAGGCATCCTCCTCTCGGCTACAACCTGAGCACAGCTGGCACCCCTTCAGTTTCATCTCTCGTTTGCTGACAGTATCCCCCTGAGGACGCACTTCCCTGACCACACTTGTCCCAAAACTGGGCCTGCTATGCAGGCTTTTGTGATTGAGAGTGTAGTTTTGTGGTCATGAAGCACCCTTCACAACTTGAGTTTGGTTTTTAAAATTAACATTCAGGAGCCTTGCTTTTCTTTAACTGTTAAGTTTCATTTGCAATGTCTGCTCTAACAAGTGTTAGCGATTTCTTCTATGGGGAGTTGTTGAGATTCTGGGTCCCGTTGGGGACAGGGATGATAACCCATCCCCTGCTTATGACAGGCTAAGGGGTCACAGACTGATGGTTCTCTTCTGCCCTGGGCTGATGGTCAGTGAGCTGATTTCTGTCTCCACATTGCAGGGCTTTTGGAGTGCACACTTTGAGCAGCCACAAAGGGCCCCAGGCTTGGTTTAACACTCTGCTCTCATTGCCTTGTAGTTCTTCCTAATTTTCTGAAGTGGGAGACCCCCGGTTTTCTTTTAGCGCTGATCAGCCCTATAAATCATTTGCCTGGTGAGTCCTGAAGAAGGGCAGTTACAGACCACAGTGTGTCCCTGGAATATTACTGAGGGCAGAAAAAGAGTTGTGCACAGAGGCTGGGGTTGAGGAGAGAGAGGAGGGTGAGCATGGAGGGAGAGGAAGAGGAACAATGAGAAATTGTATGAAAGATTATCTTTTGTATGGGACTCAAAAAAGGCAAAGACACCCCTGCAATCCAAGGGCGGGACAACCCCTGGAAGTATTTGCTGTCTCCTCCACTAGGAGCCCGATGCGGGCAGGTTCTTCATGATATAAACTGCAGTGTGAGTGTAGCTCACAGACTGTGGTTATTGCTCCAAACAGTAGTTGTCAAGTGATGACAAACTTCAGAACTGAGCTGAGTGACAGTGAATCTCTTGATAAGCAGCCAGGTCCTGATCCGTCAGGGCCCTGATTAAGCAGAAACCAGCTGGTCATTTGGCATTGATCACTGATATTTCTGTTGTTGGTTTAATGTGATGGAGCATGTACCCTTCAGGACATATCCATGGGATTTGAGCCTGTGGCGCTGACCCCGTGGATCTCTCTGCACCTTTTAAAGAACTTTCTTCTCTCAGCTCCTGGCACTCCAGTCAGGACTCTCTGTGTCTCTCCTGGGTTCTTTTTCCTCCCCACCCCCTCACTGTGGGCACCATGGTGCTCCAACTCGTGCACCTTTTGAAGACGTACACTGAGCAGGACGACAGACGGTGCGGTTGCTCCCTCCAGCCACTCTGTCACTTCCTGCCTATTTCCAGGTTAGGTGCCTGCGTCCCGCCTGGCCAGTGTTCCCAGCCTTATCCCTGCAACTATGCAGCCGCTTTGGTCAATGCAGGTGGTCCATACACGATTAACTTGCTTGCATTGCCTCTCTGGTGTCCACCCAGCCCCACCTGCCTTCCCTCTCCTGGGAGCTGCTCCCTCCAAGGCCAACTCTCCCCTGCTCTCTCCGTGTGTGGGTTGCTGGAGAAAATTCTCCAGGATGAAGCACCTTAGGAAGGTGATGATGCTCGGAGCCCAGGACAGGGGTCTCTGTGTGTGTCCTGGGCAGCTGCAGCTTCCTTTGGGAGGGGGCGTGGGAACCTTCAGGGCCTAGGGTGAATTTCAGCACACTTCTTAATCTGTTTCCTTTCTCATCTAACACAGCTTTCAGGCAAATGTGGTCTTCCGCTCTACATTCTTAAAACTCATTGAGATTACCCAAAGAGCTTTTGTTTATGTGGGTTAAAACTATTGGTATTTATTGCATTTGATATCAGAATGGAAACATTTGGAGAATTATTTATTGAGTCATTTGAAAATAGCAATGATGAACACATTGGGTTGACATAAATAACATTTTATCACTATTATGAAAATAGTTTTGACCTCACCAAGACTCCCTGTCCCACAGTAGAGGGTCAGTTTGTTCCCCAGAGTGAAAGGTCTGTCGTTTGTTTGTGTTACTTTACACTCTCTTTGTCTGGAAATAAACTCTGCAGTGCATTCTATTTTAGCAAAGTTTGCTCAGGTTGGCTGGGCTTGCCTCGTTGGTTTACTGATTAATACCATTGGCTGTGATTGCAGCCATGAAATTAAAAGACGCTTACTCCTTGGAAGAAAAGTTATGACCAACCTAGATAGTATATTCAAAAGCAGAGACGTTACTTTGCTGACTAAGGTCTGTCTAGTCAAGGCTATGGTTTTTCCTGTGGTCATGTATGGATGTGAGAGTTGGACTGTGAAGAAGGCTGAGTGCTGAAGAATTGAGCTTTTGAACTGTGGTGTTGGAGAAGACTCTTGAGAGTCCCTTGGATTGCAAGGAGATCCAACCAGTCCATTCTGAAGGAGATCAGCCCTGGGATTTCTTTGGAAGGAATGATGCTAAAGCTGAAACTCCAGTACTTTGGCCACCTCATGTGAAGAGTTGACTCATTGGAAGAGACTCTGATGCTGGGAGGGATTGGGGGCAGGAGGAGAAGGGGACGACAGAGGATGAGATGGCTGGATGGCATCACCAACTCGATGGATGTGAGTCTGAGTGAACTCCGGGAGTTGGTGATGGACAGGGAGACCTGGCGTGCTGCGATTCATGGGGTCGCAAAGAGTCGGACACGACTGAGCGACTGAACTGAACTGAACTGACAACATAGAAGGTTATTTTTTGACAGCAGAGATGTTGTGTCTACCAGAAAACTTTTTGGTGCTTTATGTTGAATTTATTTGTTGTATCCTAGAACAGACCATTTTGTCACACAAAACATACAAACTCCTTATTTGGTGAGTGATTTTTAGTATCTTATTAGGTTGTGCGGCCGTCTGCCTCGTTCCAGAACATTTTCATAATGAAACCCTACACCAGTTAGCACTCACTCCCCAGTACCCTTCCTTGTCCCCAGCCACTGCTCCAGTCTCTGACAACCATTGGTCTACTTTTGGTATCAGTGGATTTGTCTGTTCTGGACATGTCGTATGAATGAAACTATACAGTATGTGGCCTTTTGTGTGTAACGTCTTTGTGTAATGTTTTTGAGGTTAATCCATGTTGTAGCCTGTATTAGTACTTCATTCCATTTTATGAGCGATTAATATTCCAGTGTATGGATATGTACCACATTTTATTTATCCATTCATCAGTTGATGGGCATTTTGCTTTGCTTCCACTTTTTGGCTATTATGAACAACACTGCTGTGGACATTTGTGTGCAAATATTTATGTGGACTATGCCTTCAATATTCAGTATGCCAGTATTTTGGTCACTTGATGTGAATCGCTGATTCATTGGAAAAGTCCCTGATGCTGGGAAAGATTGAGGGCGGAAGGAGAAGAGGGCATCAGAGGATGAGATGGCTGGATGGCATCACTGATGCAATGGACGTGAACTTGGGCAAACTTCGGGAGATGGTGAGGGACAGGGAGGCCTGGTGTGCTGCAGCCCATGGGGTCCCAAAGAGTCGGACACGACTGGGCGACTGAACAAAAATGAACAACATGCCTTCAATACTCTTGGGTCTGTCTACTTTTAAATGTTATTTAAATGGGTAACCAGGGATTGTTTCTCAGGCACCCACAATCATATGTTAATCAAGTGTCTATATCTCTTCTGATCTCTCTTTGTAGATTTTGTCTTTTCAATAATAAACATAGTAAAAGAAAGGACACTTTCAGGATATCATTTACATGTACTGTGTTCTTTGACATTTATTTCTCAGAGCAGCCCTGGAAAATCACAAAGATTTGTTTTTGCATCTTATTAAAACAGAGGTGCCAGAACGAATTAGGTTTATTTAATATATTACTATTTTAAGATTTGCATAAGACTTGTCAGATCAGAGAGTGTTTTTGGCCTTCTTGTGGTTATGCTTATATAGATGAAATGTTAATGTAAGTGTGTTAGAAGCTCCTGTTTATGGAAGCTCCTGGCAACTTGTCAGTGCCTCACTGCCCATATATTTTTACCCTTAGGGGCGCGGTTCATCCAAAGTCTCATGAGATTGTTCTGTACTGTAGTCTGAGAGAGAAGTGTACTCTCCTCCATTCTGATCTTATTGGTTAGAGTAATACATTAACTGAAGCCATGAAATCTCTGTCGTCTCAGAGACGTTTTTGTTTAGTCTGGTGTTTGCCTGAAGGCTCTGCTCTAAGCTGCAGAGTGCTTGAGTCTTCAGTTAAAGAGGATGGTCTTAGAGCCTCGTAATAGAAGACTGTACCAGGTACTTCAAACTGTCCATACTTTATATGAAGAATAGACTCTTGGGCTTCTGAGTTGACTTCAGTTAGGTGGCTCTCAGACTATCCCCGTGGATTGAGTTGGGATTTCCAGGACTTTTTTGGTCCAGAAGCAGGTAAGAAGGAATTATAGAGCACTGCATGGAGGGATGTGGGAATTTCTTTTCTTTTCTTTTCTTTTTTTAATTTTTGGTAATGTTTTATAACACTGTGCTTACTGGCTCTATAAGGAAGCCTTTTTTCTTCTTCGGCTCCCTGTCATCCACAACAATTGAGTAGATTCTGTTTTTGTAAATGGGAATAAGACACTTAAAAATGACACTCAGTTTTCCACAGTGGCATTTCCCTAATGGCTGATGAGGTCAGTCATCTTCAGTGTGTTTATTTGCATTTATAAATACTCTTCAGTGAAATGTCAAGGGGTAAGAATTTGAAGGATGCTTGCACACTGTCCACTCCAAGCTTCCCATTCTACAGATGGGGAACTTGAGAGCAAAACCAGGGCTGTCTGGCCGGGTTCTTTTGGTTGACCGTGGTCTCTGAGTGGACACAAAGGACTGGCATAAGGAGGACGGAGCACCCGGAGCCAGACTTGTGGGCAGTTTCTGGGACCCTCATGGGCCTGGTGTATGAGGTCAGCTGCGGGGCTGCAGCAGACAGAACCGTCCCCTTGGCGTGTCTGCCAGGCTCAGAAGACTCCCACCCCTGAAGGAGGACGTGGTACACCAGGGGGGTATGCCTTCTCTAAAAGGTGAGACTTGCCAAATTTGGAGCTAGCTGGGTCCCCGTGAGTCCTGGGGCAGCCCCAGTCACACGGCATGAAGAAGAGGAAGCCCCCTGGGTGCCAGCCACAGCAGACATCATCCCCGCAGCTTCCAGTTAGACTCCATGCTGGGCCCCATGCAAAGCGTGTGAAGCCAGGTTGATCTGGATCCTCACAGAAACACTTGGAGGAAGACACGTCCTTACCCCTATCTCATAATGTGCCAGGAGCACAGATATGGAATAGGTGGGTCTGTGTTTTGGCCTGTGTTTCACTTCATGTTGCTGCTGTGTATTCACTTCCAGTTACTACAAACTTGGCTGCTTAAAACAACACAGGTTTATTACCTTACAGATCTGGAGGTCAGAAGTCCAGGTTGTGTTAAAATCAAGGTATCGGCAGGCCTGTGGGGCGGCTTTAAGGAAGAATATTCTCCTGCTTTTCCTAGTTTCTAGATGCTTCTCACTTATGCATCATTTTCATTCTGGGTTTGGCCTCCATCTTTCACCTCCAAGGACCTTTGTGATGACTTCAGGTGCACCTGGATCATCTGAGATAACCTCCCCAAAGTCAGCTGGTTAGCAACCTTAATTCCTTCTACAAGTAATTCCCCTTTGCCACATAATATACTCACTATACATCTGGGGATTAAGACTCAGACACCTTTGGGGTCACTCTTCTGTGGAGCTAGGGACACCAGGTGAGGAGGAGGCTGGGCGGACTGGTGCCCTCAGGTATGTGGGTGGCGCAGGTATGGGCGGGGCGGTAGGGTGAGAGCACTGCCCTGGAGGACTTGCCTTCACTGGGGAAGCGCCTGAATGCGCATCCGGGCATGTGGTCACGTGCTGTGGAGAAAGATGTTCCCGGGGAAGGGGTTATGGGGTACGGGGTGTGGATGAGTGGGTTGCAGCTTCAGGGTGGGCCTCATTGAGGAGGTGACAGTTGAGCCATCTCCTCAAGGTGGCTCCTCAACAAGACCAGAAGGAAAAGAGAGAAACTTCAAAGCAGCCTGGGGAGAGATGGCCAACTAAGCCTTCAGGGCTGCAGGGCCCTGCAAGAGCTGGTCCTCTCTGGTCTTTGAGCTTTATCCTCTGAGCTGCTCCCTTCTCAGCTTCAGCTCCCAAGGGACTAGCATTCACCACCAACCCCAGTCTCCACCCCACTGATCCTGGCTTCATCTGGCACTGGTGCCTGCCAGGCATTCTCACCAAGGAATTCCTCCACCCTTAGGGGCCTCTTCCCTGCTTTTTTCTGACCCACCACTTACCAGGCTGAGTTGCTAGTTTCCTCGTCTCGGGCCTGGGAGCTTTTAAGCTCTCAGCAGCCAGGCACTGGTCTGCTCTCTCCTTTGTCCCCAGCACCTGGCGTTTGTTTATCTTGCAGATGTTCGTCAAAAGCAAACACCGTTAACCTGCCGTCTATTTTCTGTTGGTGTCCTGACGGGCACCTGATATCAGGCAGCACGTCCCACATCCTGGTTCAGTCGGTTCAATCACTCAGTCACGTCCGACTTTTTGCAACCCATGGACTGCAGCACGCCAGGCCTCCCTGTCCTTCACCATCTCCCAGAATTTGCTCAAACTCATGTCCATTGAGTCGGTGATACCATCCAACCATCTCATTCTCTGTCGTCCCCTTCTCCTCCTGCCTTCAATCTTTCCCAGCATCAGGGTCTTTTCCAGTGAGTCAGTTCTTCTCATCATGTGGCCAAAGTATTGGAGTTTCAGCTTCAGCATCAGTCCTTCCAATGAGTATTGACTGATTTCCTTTAGGATTGACTGGTTTGATCTCCTTGCAGTCCAAGGGATTCTCAAGAGTCTTCTCCAACACCACAGTTCAAAAGCATCAATTCTTCGACACTCAGCTTTCTTTATAGTCCAACTCTCATCTCCATACACGACTACTGGAACAACCATAGCTTTGACTAGACAGACCTTTGTTGGCAAAGTAATGTCTCTGCTTTTTAATATGTTGTCTAGGTTGGCCATAGCTTTTCTTCCAAGGAGCAAGAGTCTTTTAATTTCATGGCTGCAGTCACCATCTGCAATGATTTTTGGAGCCCAAGAAAATAAAGTCTGTCACTGTTTCCATTGTTTCCCCATCTATTTGCCATGAAATGATGGGACTGGATGCCATGACCTTCATTTTATGAATGTTGAGTTTTAAGCCAGCTTTTTCACTCTCCTCTTTTACTTTCATCAAGAAGCTCCTTAGTTCCTCTTTTCTTTCTGCCATAAGGGTGGGGTCATCTGCATATCTGAGGTTATTGATATTTCTCCCAGCAATCTTGATTCCAGCTTGTGCTTCATCCAGCCCAGCATTTTGCATAATGTACTCTGGATATAAGTTAAATAAGCAGGGTGACAATATACAGCCTTGACATACTCCTTTCCCTATTTGGAACCAGTCCATTGTTACATGTCCAGTTCAAACTTGCTTCTTGACTTGCATACAGATTTCTCAGGAGATGGGTAAGGTGGTCTGGTATTCCCATCTCTTGAAGAATTTTCCCATAGTTTTCTGTGATCCACACAGTTAAAGGCTTTATCGTAGTCAATGAAGCAAAAGTAGATGTTTTTCTGGAATTCTCTTGCTTTTCCTGTGATCCAGGGGATATTGGCAATTTGGTCTCTAGTTTCTC
This sequence comes from Oryx dammah, assembly GCF_014754425.2. Taxonomy (NCBI): domain Eukaryota; kingdom Metazoa; phylum Chordata; class Mammalia; order Artiodactyla; family Bovidae; genus Oryx; species Oryx dammah. Next base: position 25,212,848 of record NW_024070197.1, on the reverse strand, counting down.
TGCCTTTTCTAAATCCGGCTTGAACATCTGGAAATTCTTGGTTCATGTAGTGTTGAAGCCTGGCTTGGAGAATTTTGAGCATTACTTTACTAGCGTGTGAGATGAGTGCAATTGTGCGGTAGTTTGAGCATTCTTTGGCATTGCCTTTCTTTGGGATTGGAATGAAAACTAACCTTTTCCAGTCCTGTGGCCACTGCTGAGTTTTCCAAATTTGCTGGCATTTGAGTGCAGCACTTTCACAGCATCGTCTTCCAGGATTTGAATTAGCTCAACTAGAATTCCATCACCTCTACTGGCTTTGTTCGTGGTGATGCTTCCTAAGGCCCACTTGACTTCGCACTCTGGATGTCTGATTCCAGGTGAGTGATCACAGCATCGTGGTTATCTGGGTCATCAAGATCTTTTTTGTATAGCTCTTCAGTGTATTCTTGCCACCTCCTCTTAATGTCTTCTGCTTCTATTAGGTCTATACCGTTTCTGTCCTTTATTGTGCTCATCTTTGCATGAAATGTTTCCTTGGTATCTCTAATTTTCTTGAAGAGATCACTATAGTCTTTCCCATTCTGTTGTTTTCCTCTTATTTCTTTGCACTGATCACTGAGGAAGGCTTTCTTATATCTCCTGGCTATTCTTTAACATTCTGTTTTCTGGTGGATATATCTTTTCTTTTCTCCTTTGCCTTTTGCTTCTCTTCTTGCCTCGGCTGTTTGTAAGTCCTCCTCAGACAACCGTTTTGCCTTTTTGCATTTCTTTTCCTTGGGCATGGGGGTTTTGATCACCTTCTTTTAGACAGTGTTTCGAATCCCTGTCCATAGTTCTTCAGACACTCTATCAGATCTAATCCCTTGAATCTGTTTGTCACTTCCACTGTATAATCATAAGGGATTTGATTTGGGTCATACGTGAGTGGTCAGTGGTTTTCTCTACTTTCTTCAATTTAAGTCTGAATTTTGTAATAAGGACAAGGGGCTCTGGCTGCAGCAGACCTGGGAGGCACAGCGTGTGTCATAATTCCTCTTGGAGGAGGTGGCTGTTAGCCCCATCATAGAGCCACCAAGCATTGCCCCACAAACTGGAGAAGAATTACACCAAAGAAGTTCCTGAACTGTTGCAAAAGTTCTAGGACCACAACAGATATCCCAAGCTGGTGATCCAGCAAAGGGACTGAGAACCTCCAGGGCATTTGACTTGGAAGGCCAGTGGGTTTTGAGTACAGAACTTACACAGGACTGGGGAAATAGACTCTTGAAGGGCACAGACAAAACCTTGTTGTGCCGGGACCCAGGAGAGAGGAGCAGTGGCCCCACAAGAGACTGAGCCAGACCTGCCTGTGAGTGTCCAGGAGTCTCCGGTGCAGGCGTGGGTCAGCAGTGGCCTGCCACGGGGTCAGGGGTGCTGAATACAGCAGTCCTGAGAGCTGCAGCGTACTGGTGTGCTGGTGTAAGCCCTTTTGAAGGAGGTCGCCATTACCACCATGACCCCTACCATAGTTTGGCCTCAGGTGAAACTACAGGGAGGGAACACAGCCCCACCCCAACAGAAGATCGGATTAAAGATTTATTGAGGACGGCCGCCCGTCAGAGCAAGACCCGGATTCCCCCACAACCAGTCCCTCCCATCAGGAAGCTTTCACAGGCCTCTTACTCTTATCCATTACAGGGCAGACAATGAAAGCCACAGTCATATCCCGGTTACCCTTGGCCCATCCCCAAACATGCTGTCTGCCTGCTGGGTTACTGGCGTCCACCATGCGCCCAGTTGGTCCAGTTAATAGCCTTGGAGCCATTCCTAACTCATTTTTCTCCCATATGACTTATCCAGTCTTCAGCAAGCCCTTTTGATTCAATCCTAGAAACAGGCCCAGAATCTGATATTTGCTGTCACCTCCCATCACTTCTTGGTCCAAGTCATCAGCATTTCTCAGCGGCCCTGGTGCACTGGCCTCTTAGCTGATATCCCTGCTTTCCTAAGTTTAGTGTTGACACAGGGGTCAGAGCGGCCTTTGAGCTCATGTCACTTCTCTGGCGTTCCCCTCTCTGTGGCTTCCTTTGACACAGCCCTTTTTGTCCTGGCCTCCGCCTGGCCTCCCCCTTTTCCCCAGCCCTATTTACTGTTCACCCCGCTTCCGTTATTCTGCTGTGGCCCCAGTGACCACATTTCTGAGCTCGCCAGGAACTCTCCCACTTCAGGGCCTTTGCACTTGCTGTTTCCTCCATCTGGACTCCCCGCTCCACGATGGCAGCATGGCCCGCTCCTCTCACTTCATTCATTTCTCAGAACCTAAATAGGTTCTCTGAACCTAAAATAGATTCGTATATCTGACCCAGGTTTATCCACTCTGGGGGCTCTGTTGCTCCAGGTAGGTTCCTGGTTATCAAATGGACACTTCCAAAGTTACTTAATGTCTTTGCACTTTAGTTTCTTCACCTGAAATAGTATTCATTCCAAGGACTGTTGGGACATGAAATGAGGTAAAGTCAAAACTCATCTTGTAGACAGTCAAACCTGATAGCATTAAAAAAAGCACACACACACAAGAACAGTTTTCTCTCTATTCTGAAGCCTCAAAGAGTTCTCTGCACCCAAAGGCCATGCTGACCCTCGGGCACCTGATGTGTTGTTGTGGGGTAAATTGCATTTTGTGGGGAGAAGTTAAGTTTTTGGTGTCTGGAACTCCTGGGTGGAGGTCACCCCTACTCAGGGGACACCTAGTTCCATTACCACAGACTATATGGTATCCCTATTGTGAAGAGACATCCCTGGTGGTCCAGTGGTCAGAACGCCATGCTTCACTGCCAGGGACATGAATTCAGTCCCCAGTCAAGGAACTAAGATCCTGCAAGACATGCAGCATGGCCTATTAAAAAAGTGGATCCGATGCTCAGGAATCATACCCTGCCTCTGCGCTGCCAATTGGCCCTGAGACACGGGGCTCATTACTTAACCTCTTTAATCTTGAGTTTTCCTCATCTGTTCAGTGGAGACAGTCACAGCACCCCTCTCCAGGGACTGAGAGACACTGCAGGTGAGCTGTTTTGCACCATACCTGGCATTTAGTAAATTTGCAGTGAACTGATAACTGCTGTTATGATCTCAGAAACCTAGAAGCAAACAGGGAGCAGAAAAACGACAGGTTGATGGAGAGCAGGTGGTGCGTGGCAAGGGTGAGCCCAGAGCCCTGGGGTTCTGTGCCCTTGCTTCCAGTGCTTACACCCCGGTTGGGTGGTTCCCCTCAGCATCCCCACTCACTTGAGAACAGGCTCTCTCTTTGTCAAGAGTTGGCTGTAGAGAGAAAGTTGACCACTTGGCCAGAACTGGGAGAGCTTCCACAGGAGAACATTTTATTGTCTGTAAACTCTTCTTTGGTAAACAAGAAACCCAAAGGGAAAAGGCGCACACTGCATCAAGAAAAGGACAAGGCTGATGCCCACCACAAACAAGGAGCTCGGAGAGACAGCTACACCATTAGCGAGGTGGGGCAATGGGGCCTGGGGGGTTGGGGTGGCCGGTGGCATGGGGGAGAGGCGGAGGAGAGGGTCCACTCTGTTGGACATAGACGTCTAAATCATACAGCGAGTGAGCTCATGCATCACAGCAAAGAGAACCAGGGACCCCCGCCCGTGCCCCCGCCTACCTCCCACGAGGTTGGTGCCCCCCTGCACAGAGTGCTGTGCCCGGTCAGCCAGGGTGGGGTTGCAGGGGCTCCAGGGGGCCCGGCAGCAGCCCCTTCTCCATTTCTCCTTTCCTGCTCTGCAGGCTGGCATGTGCAGGTAGCAGGGACAGTCACAGGGATGCTCAGGATCTCTGGGTCTGGGTGGCAGTGGCAGGGCAGCAGGGGCAGGTTTGAGGGGGAGGTGGAGAAGCAGCCCCCATCCCCTGTTTTACAGGGGGGGCTCACTGCAGAGGACAATCTCCAGGTCCTTGCGGTAGAGCTTTCCCGCCTCAGCCAAGGACATGACGCTCTTTCTGTAGCTTGTGAGCTGTTGGATGTTCATTTCCTGTGAGACAGAGGGAGAGGTTAAGAGCAGGTTCAGGGGAAGGTGCCCCCCGCCCCCAAATGGCCCTCCTGTTCATTCACCAGAACCTTTCCCTTATCCCATCTCAGTGCAAGTAGCTGAGAGGCATACAGAGCATGGGCTTTGGGGTCTGAAAGCCCTGGGTTAAAATGCTCTCCCTTTCACTTACTAGCTGCATTGCCTTGGGGAAAGTATTCAGCTTTTTCTAAGTCTCAGCTGCCTCATCTGTAAAATCAGCACAGGAATAAGTCTGCCTCACTGAGGTGTTACGATGATTAGATGAGAAATGAATGTAAACAGCATCGAGCACAGTCCCTGACACTCAGCATGCTCGCCAAACAGCAGCTGTTGACCCCAGTCACTATCTACATACAGCCTCACTGAATTCCTCTACCTCACTGGGCTCCCATTCACTCGGTCTGCTGGGTCCCTTTGGGTGAGAAAGAGAATGCCAGGGAAACTCCGTGGTTTTGTCTTTGCCCTAAGCCTCACCCAGCGGAACAAGGAATTCTAATTCCTCTCTCTTCCAGGGGCAAAGCCTACCAGCCTACTCCTTGTTCACGGGCACCTTGAGGCCTTCAGAGGCTCTAAGACAGGTGACCCATGGTCTCATATAAAATGGAAAACTGAAAGTGATAGTCATCCAGTCGTGTCCGACTCTTTGAGGCCCTATGGACTGTAGCCTGCCAGGCTCCTCTGTCCATGGGATTTTGGAGGCTGGCACTAGACAGAACACCAGCATCTGATACGCCTTGTGTTGCTTTGGATGCAAAGAGCCAGTAGTACTGAAATACAGCAAAGTCATCATCATTGGAAAATCACTTAAGCAATTTTCTTTTTCTTTCCCTCCTTCTTCCCCTCTATACCTCTTTCCTTCCTCCTCCCCTCCCTCCTTCCTTCCTTTCCCCTTCTCCTCCTCTTGTATTGAACCTGTTGGCAGATCTTTTTTTTTTTTTTAATACTTCTATGCTACTGGGTCATTATCCCCATGAGAAAACTGAGGTGTGAAGACTAAGGTATTGGCTAAAGGATGGAACCAACCCTACAGCCACGAACAGTCTTAGTCCCCTGAGTCCTGAAGGCTGTGTAATTCTTTACCTGGCTCACCTGTACTCAGTGCTGGAGGGTCAGTCTTTTATTGCGTTCTTTGGTGACATCTCCTCACATGACTGATCTCTGGGTTTGTGCTACCAGCCAGTCCCAAGGCACTTTGCAAACATCTCTAACTTCCCTAAAGTTGTGGAGTTCCTGGAAATGTCACCTAGTCCATAACACTGAGGTGTGCCTGAGCGACCTATCCCTCAATCAGGAGCCAAGGAAGGGACCCCATATATCAGCCATGAGCCTGAGAAAATCCTGAGGAGTTCAAGCAGAATGAAGGGAAGAGGCTGCTTCCTTTCTCTATCTAGAAGCACTGTGTGAAGCTGGGGAAGGCTTTAGCAGTTGCAGCTGTCTTAGGAATGCTAAGAACATGTCAACGTTTGAGCCCATCAGCCTGTCCTGCAGGAGCCTCAGACATTAATCTGCTTCGAAACCGATTCACTGTCCATGTTCTGCTGCTGCTGCTAAGTCGCTTCAGTCGTGTCCGACTCTGTGCGACCCCATAGATGGCAGCCCACCAGGCTCCCCCGTCCCCGGGACTCTTCCAGGCAAGAACACTGGAGTGGGTTGCCATTTCCTTCTCCAATGCAGGAAAGTGAGAAGTGAAAGTGAAGTCGCTCAGTCGTGTCCGACTCTTAGCGACCCCATGGACTGCAGCCTGCCAGGCTCCTCTACCCATGGGATTTTCCAGGCAAGAGTGCTGGAGTGGGGTGCCATCGCCTTCTCCGCACTGTCCATGTGGGCACCATCAAAATGGCATGTGCATCTGCCATGTGGGGTCACCTAAAAATGGTCATTCCCTTCCCAACTCAGGTCATTTACAGGCATGTAGCTCTCTCTACTGATTCCCTTTTCTTGATCTCCATGTGCTAAGCCTGGAGCTTACTACTGGTGGAAGGTTCCCAGGTAAACCACTTTATTAATATCCTTGTTCTCTAACTTTCAGAATTTTTCTTAACCACAACACCTGACTTTGTGTTTGTTTGCACATCTCAGAAAGTCAAGCTGTGTAGCCATATGAGTTGTCTTTTGTGGGAATCAGGGGAGAGCCTAGTTAGGTGATGACCACGGAATTCAGGTCTCTCCTAAGATTTAATGCCTGCCCTCAAGGCCCATCAGCCTCGGGCGTAACGTCAGGTCATATGGAGAAAAACTATACCTCATTATTCCAATTCAGTTAAGCATATTTTTCATTATGATGCCCAATATCCCTTGAAAACATAAGGATACACAAACAATTTTCTCCTAGAGTTTGGTAGCAGGAAAAAGTTTGCCAAGTTCAAGCACATGATGAGTAATTCCTTCTTCCTAGGAAGTATTTGCACATGATTTATTTTCTGCCTCTTTCAAAAAGCTATTATAGGTAACATTAAAAAAAATAAACTTAGGGTGAAAGAAATGGATGATATCCAGGATAAAGATAAAGAGGTCAGAAGACACTTGGAAAGGGAGACAGACTCAGCGGCCACGATGATTTTTTTTCCTGAAATTAGGAGTTAAATTTAGTTCTTGCCTGACTGTCCAGGCAGTTAGACAACGCAGGGAATTATAGATCACTCATCATCTAATTAAAGAAAGCAGCAAAAAAGCTATTTGCCCAGAGAAAGACATTTTCCAGGAGGTGGAGGAAGATGCTGCCAAGACTTGTCTCCTGGTTCCTTTTTGGCCTGTGTCCTCCCATCCTAGGAACCGAGATGAGCCCCTGGGGACTGCCCAAGAGGCAACATGACCAGGCAAAGTAATGGAGTCCAGTTCCCAGCCTTTCCTTCCAGGGAACAAATTTGTCAGGGACTTCTGTTAGCCCCTTCCCCAGCTCAAGATTCTAGAGTCAATTCAGAATACCCTCAGCTCCCACTGGCCCTGCTCCTCCAAATCTCCCCTAGTGTAAAAGTCTTTTTTTTTTTTTTTGGCCACATGACTGACACTTCCAAGAAGTGTGCCACGTCGAAACTGCCATGGCCTCATAGCTGCGTTGTTGACATCAGTCAGCAGGTGGGGGCAACCCACGTGTCTGTCTGTGGACGAACAGATAAAATGTGGGAGATACACACTACGTTATTCAGCCTTAAAAAGGAAGGAAATTCTGACATATACTACAACATGGATAAACCTTGAGGAAGTCACATGAAGTGAAATAAGCCAGACACGGAAAGACAAATGCTGTATGACCCCACTTGTATGAAGTGTCTAGAGCAGGGAGATTCACAGAGACAGAATGTAGAATGGTGAGTGCCTGTGGCTGGGGGGAGGCAGCAAGGGGGAGTTACCATTTACTGGGTACAGACTTTAATTCTGGGGAGACAGAGTGCTGGCCACAGGGGATGGTTGCAGAATGCTGTGAATGTACTTGATGCCACTGAGCTGAACAGTTAAAAGTGGTTAAGGTGGCAAACTTTGGTATGTGTATTAAAAAAAAAATCAACCATGAAAAGAACCCAAAAAACTGCTGTTGCCTTGTTAGGGATAATCAGAGGGGAGCAAGATACACTCCTTGGGCAGCCTTCCCACTCCCACAGCACCTCCGTGACAGCACCCCACCTCTGGGCTCAGCCCCTCACCTTCTTGTTTTTCTCATACAGATCCTTCAGCAGGGCGTCCAGTTCGTTCTCATCAATGTAGCCACTTCCATCCTGGAAGGGAGCCAAGGGTCAGCACAGAGCCTCAAAATTCATGCTGACCCCCGACCAGAGTCTGGCTTTGCTAAGGGTCTTTACTCTGAGCAAAAGAGGTACCCAAATAACATGTCACTTCTGACTTTGCCAGTCACTGCAGCAATGTGAGGGCGCAGGGCAAACTGCTGGCAATCTTCCCTTCTGGTATTTTACATTTGCGTTGAAAATGTAAAGGAGGTTCAAGAAGCATTTTGCTAACTCCCTGGGTGTTGAATCCCACAATAGTATGTCAGGATAACATGGGGCTATTTACCCCAAACCTGTAGTTCTAAGGAAAACCACTGGAGTCACCAGGCAAGGGCAGCTAAGAGAGGGGTGACGGGTACAGAGGGCCTCTCACTCCCCACTTCCTAGAAGGACAGCAAGGTGATGGCCTCGTACCAGGGGGGCAGTACTAAGCACCTCCTGCCTTTGGTCCCCAACAGTGTAACCACATCCTAGTCCTGGGCATGACTCTCTTCCCTTCCACGAGTTACTCTCTCCTGTACTTTGAAGGAACCAAAACCTTGGGTCCCACAAGCCACACGTCCTTAAGGACATTTATCTTCTCATACAGCAGAAGATGCCGCAGGACATCCAAAGGGACAGGAAGGGACTGCGTGGCCCCGCCTGCGGCTCCAACGGCTTGCTTACTTCTAAGGACCAAGGCGGGCATTCTGGTGGGGGGGGGACTGGGATGGGCCTCCTGCCTTTCCATCCACACTGTCCTCTTATCTTACCTTGTCATAAAATGTGAAGATCGCGTTGAACTCCTCCGAGGTCAGCTTCATGCCCTAGAAGGCCCAAGGTATTAAAGACAGAAGCCAAAGCCCTGCAGAGTGTGTGTGTGTGTGTGTGTGTGTGTGTTTTGAGGAAGGGTGAGCTTAGCGGGATGAGGGGAAGGGAGGAATCGAAGAAAAGCAAAGTCGCTCTTTTACCTGAAATTTAAGCAGGAAGTTTTCCTGTACAGGCAAGAGTCTGGAAAGATAATGTTAGAGCAGTAATTAGGAGCTAGAGCAGAGGCAGCAACAGTGAGGACCTGGGGGGATGCAGAGGTAGAATCTAGTTACAGAAATGATTTCTGAGCACTTCAGAGGAAAGTTCAAAAAAGAGGGAGGTGGAACGTTGAGGTGATGATGATCACTATTTGATCCAACTTTGATTTGAGCTTTGGGACACCTGACCTGTCACTTTCCCCACTGGTTGATCTTGGTGATGAAATGGTAGCCCAGGGGTTATCTGCCAGGGTCTTGCGAAAAGTGATGCTGGGGTGAGTGAGGTCGGGCACTTACCGGGACATCTCCGAGAGGCCCAGTTTGCCATCCCCATTCAAGTCAAACATCCGTAGCTGTTGGGGACAGAAAGCGGTGCTTGGATTATTTGCTCTGACCTTCTCTCATGTGAGACCTTGCCCCGCCATCCCCTGTACTGGAGAGGGAGGAACATGGCAGAGCACGCTCGCGTGTCCTCTGAGGTCGCCTGGAGGCAGCGAGCAGCATGGGCTAAATCAGCGGGGACTTGGTCATGGCTCTCCTCTCCCCTTTCTGAGGGACAGGGCTGCAGAGGAGAGAGGCCAACACTGAAGGCCCCCTCTCCAAGTTTACCCTCCCCTGGAGCTGAGGAGGCTGTCACACAAACAGATGCTCTGGTCTTACTCTGGCCCAGGAGCATCTGGCTGAGTGGGAACCTCAGAGAGAAGGTGCTGGGGCCATGAACTGGCATCTCTCTTGCCAGCTGCTGCTGGGAGTCACTTCTCCCCGGCCTGAAGAATCAGCTAACTAATGACCCCGCAAACCCCAAATCCCACCGATTTGGGTCCCATGTCCTGTGCCCTGGCCACTCACTATGGTTTGGGTGTACTCTTGCAGCTTGGGTTCATCATATGGTCGGTTCGCCTTCTTCAGCAGATCAGACAGGAATCCCTGGAATATGAAAAGCCTCTTCAGAGCTCCTGACCCAGTCTCTCTGCCCCTGACTCCCTTACTTGTTCCTTCAGTCACTCGATCTTGTTTTCTGAAGCCATCATTTGCGTAGCTTGCAGCCCTCATAATCCCCTCACCCTCTAATGCTTGTGGAGTAATCCCAAAGGAGGCAGGAGCTGCTAAATGCAACCTCATCCCATAGGACAGGTGGTAGAAACCGGCTCTGGCTCCTCAGAGAGCTCAGAACACATGCTAAGTCATGCCTGGAGATCCCTGGGTCTAGAAGTGTTTGGTAGACGTACAAGCCAGAAGGCCAAACTGCTGGAAGACTTTGAGGATGCCTGTTCTGGGCACTGATGTGCTGAGGAGTGTAAACTGGTTGTAGTCTGTGGCCTTGCAGCTCCAGGTTGCTGATTTCACATGGCCAAATATGTCCAACCATTCAGAGCCAGGCCTGGGTATCCCTGATCAGGCCACACACCCAACTTCCTCACCCAACATCTCCTCCCTCCCCAGGTTCCTTAAGCCCACCACCACGTGGGCCTCAGGCCCATTCTCCATCTTTCTACACCCTCCCTGACAAGGCCCATCCTACCTTGAGCTCATTGGCTTCAATGTAGCCGCTTCTGTCTGTGTCATACTTCCGCCAAGCCTGCAACGGGAATGTCAACCTGTTCACAAAGATTTATCCACACCTATAAGCTTCCCTCCATCTCTATCTAGCGGGCCAGGCTGGGTCTTGATATTCAAGAATATCACAGTGGGACGGGGACACTGAGATGGTTTAGCCCAGTGCCTTCCATTTTGCAGATGAAGAAATGAGGGCAAGTGTCTTGGCCAAGGTCACATAGAGGAGAAACAAAACCCTGCTGGGACAGGGTCTGCCTACTCTAACTGGCTTTACGATCATCTTGTAACCAGGGTTACAGTCTTCTTAGATCCTAGCCAGGCAGATTTTACCAGGACTAGCACTAGGATCTGTGGATCCTATTTTTGTTGTGGGTGTATTGAGTGTCCTTTTACGGTTCTGGAAGCCTCTCATTCTCTGCGCGGGCCCTGGGGGCAAGGGTAAGACCCCTCTGGAAGGGGCAGAAACAGATTCTGGTTACTCCTCACTGTACTGTGTCCTCTACCCCTCATCGTGAGGCCTGTGGCAGCCATGTCTGAGGATGGAACAGAATTGGTAGTGTAATCAGTTTGTTTAGACTATCCCAAGGCCACTTCGCCATCTTTCTGATAAAAATCATCCCCCCTCCTTTGTTTTTTAGGAAACTACCCCTCTCTCGTGCTCAGTACACATGGTTCAAGAAGGGCTGACCAGTCTCCAGAGGTAGACATGTGACCTAGGCCTGGCCAGTCAGTCCCTTCCTGGAGTTCGCTCCATTACTGGTTCTGGGCTCTGATCTGAGTCCCAGTTAGTAGGTACATGCATTGGGTCCCTGTGAGAAACCAGGGAACTGCCCGCTGACCACAGCATCTGGAGGATCAGAGAGAAACAGAGCTTCAGCAGGTGACGTGGTTCTGACCGCCTCTTCCCTCTCTGTTCTGTCCATCTGAGCAGGCACAGACATTACACAGGAGAAACAGGATAAACAGTTGGAAGGGTTTTAAACTGTCCATAAACTCTCCACCTCCCTAATTCCCTTCTCCTTGAATGTGGACTGAACTCGGCGACTCACTTCTAATGAATAGGTCAGATGTGGCGGTTGTGGCTTCCCAGACGAAGTCATAACGGCAGTGAGGCTGCCTTCTTGTTCTCCCCCTTGGGTCACTCACTCTGGAGGAAGCCAGGTGCCATGGTGTAAGGACACTCAAGCAGCAGCATAGAAAGATACATGGAGTGAGCACCTGAGGCCTCTTGCCAACAGCCACAGGTGACTGCCATCTCGGAGGGGCATCTCCCAGCCCCAGTCAAGCCTTCAGATGACTGCTGCCCTGCTGACATCTTGACTCTGAGCCACAGCCACTTGGCTGAGCTTTACCAAATTTCCACAGAAACTGAGAGATGATAAAATGTTTGTTGCCCTAGGCTGGTAAATTTGAGGGGGCAATTTGTTACATAGCAATAGGTAACTAATAGAGTGGTCCTGAAAAAAATCTGGTCCTGAGCACCGCTGTCCTGAAACCCAAGCCATCTGGTGGGAGGAGGGAATGCCATGTTGAGGGGGGTGGTGATGGACGTGGGCGTGTCTGTGAAAAAAGGCCCAGGGAACCCTGTTTCCCTAAACTTCGGTCTGTTTTGGTGCCTGACCACAGTTCTTAGATTTTCTTTCAAGTCATCTTCCCTTAATTTTCACTCCCTTCTCCCCTAGCCCCAAACAGCATACCTAGACACCAGCAACACTTGATTTTTCTAAGAGTCATCAGGCACTCATTCTTTTCCCAGATTTGATCTCCTGCATCCCTAACTCCTCCACATCATGCCCTCCACTTAAAGAAATTGTTTTCATTATAGTTGATTTAAAATAGTGTTAGTTTTGGTGTACAGCATCATGATTGAGTTATGCATTCAGTTTATGCACACACACGCACACACACACACACACACACACATGTTCTTATGTTTTTTCCTATTGTGGTTTATCAGAGGATAATAAATACAGTTCCCTGTAAATACAGGGGCTTGCGTTATATAGTTTATCTACTCCATATATAGTAGTTTACATCTGCTAATCCCAAGCTCCCAGTCCATGCCTGCCCCCCTCGCCTCCCCCTTGGCAACCACAAGTCTGTTTTCTGTGTCTGGGAGTCTGTTTCTCTCTCATAGATAAGTTGATTTGTGTCATATTTTAGATTTCACATGTAACTGATATCATATGGTATTTGTCCTTCTCTTTCTGACTGACTTCAGTTAGTATGATAATCTCTTTCTCTATCCATGTAGCTGCAAAGGGCATTATTTCTTTGTTTTATGGCTGAGTAATATTCCACATATATGTGTGTGGTATATATGTACCACACATTCATCTGTCAACGGCCTGTCCCCCTTTTATTGTGAGGAGTGTGAGGATCTTTCCTCCCTTCCACCAAACTAGGCTGTGACTCTCACGGTATAAGGTTTGTCTTGTTCAGTCGCTCAGTTGTGTCCAACTCTTTGATATAGTACTGACTCAAAAAATTTGATCCTGGTTTTTTGGAAAGTTATGTTGCTTGTGGACTTATTCTACATGAAACTTGGATAGATAGCTTTTGACTTGGGTAGAGAACTTTCTTTGGGGAAAGAAATGCCCAGTGCCATCAAAATATTCCGTCTCATGCTCCGAAAGCCCACCCCGAGTTAAGCACAAAGAAATACGTGCAGATTTTCAAATATGACTTCACCAACCACCTGCATGCATTGAGTGCATTAGAATTTGGTTTCTAGGTTGAGTCTTGACTGGGAGAAAAGTTAGATGCCCCCCAAATTGCCTGAGGTTGGGGGGGTAACCTGAAGGGACTCCAGTGCTCACAGGAAGCAAGGCATTCAGCTGCCGTCAGAGTGAGAGCCTGCCAGCGGGTCAGCCTTCCCTCCCTGGGTCCACTGCGGCCCCGTGGCCTCATGCTGGGCGTCTCTCCCCTTCCAGCACTTTGTGCACGGCCATCAGTGGGGCATTGCTCTCTTCCCATTCAAGGAAAAGAGTTCAAGAGACCCGGGCTTTGTGAAATCGCAAAGAAATCCGGAGGTGTCACTAAAATTAGGAATTAAAATGTTGTTCTGAGCAGTGGGATGGAAACCATCCGAGAGCATGAGGCCTTCGGGGCTGCAGAGGGGCCTTTTCAGGTTTCCAGCCAACAAAGATGGAGCCAATGGACAACCCCAGGAGGGGATGGTCCTGTAAGGCAGTGGGGTTCCCGGAAACTTGTGGGATGGGGCGGGGATCGGTAGTTACGCTGGGCTCAGCTTAAAGGATAAAGACAGGTAAAACATGGAACCATGTCAACTACACAGAAAGAAACCACTGATGATTTAGAAGGGGGAGGGCGGGTTTGGGTTTTGTTTTGCTCCTCTTTAGGCGTCTCTATACTCTGTAAGCTGTCATCCCCATTTTCCTGATCATCAGTGGAACAGAGCCAGGGTCTGGCTGCCTCCCTATCGAGAAAGGAGCAATCAGGTATAAATGCTCCCTTTTCTTTTCTCTCTTTTGGCCACACGGTGTGGCTGGTGGGATCTTAGCTCTCTGACCAGGGATGGAACCTGTGCCCCTGCAGTGGAACCGCAGAGTCTTAACCACTAGACCACTAGGGAAGCCCCTTATCTATAGACAGAACATTGACACTCACGATAGGAGCCCCCCCGACAAGTTCTACGTATATGCGACTTCTCCTTCTAGACAGGCAAGGGGGTTGCTAAGAACAGAATCCAGCATGTCAAATTACCAGCTTATGGGATTTTGCCATCTTGAAAAAACCGGAGAAAATCCTTTAAAGCACCGTAAAATTAAACCCATATCTAATGCTTAGGCACGCTGCCACTTAAAAAAATGAGTCTTCTACCCTGAGAATCCATTGTTTCTAACTGACTTTCCATCCGTGTGGGGAACTCACTGCCGTGTGTGTTTCTGGACGGTCTCTCCAGTCATTTTTAAGCAGTGAATCACAGACAGGAGATTACCGGTGGCTGGAAATGGATTTAACGTGACAAATGGCAACTGGAGTTGTGTTGAAGGCCAGTTAGTTATCACAGCAGGCAGAGAGAGAGAGAGAGAGAGAGTGAGAGAGAGAGAGTGTGTGTGTGTGTGTGTGTGTGTGTGTGTGTGTGTCGGGATGATGAGGGGATGAGTTGAATCTCACCTTGACGGACACATACATTGAGGGGCTAGGGTACAGAGCCCCAGAAAAATAGCAGAAAATATTTGGTAGTTTGCTGGATTAGTAATATATTTGGTTAAACTGTAAGGAATTTCCAATTTTTGTAAATAAAGAATGATTAAATATGAGCAGTTTCTCATGGTTCAATCTATTTGAATATTACTCAGAAGACACTTGAGTTTCCTTGTCCTGTTCACATGAAGATCTCAAAGAACCCCTACTGCAGAGATGGCCACGTCCCTTTGAAGATGGACAGTGAAGCCATGACCACAGTCAAAGCTCAGGCCTGGAAAGTACCGGACACTGGGATTCTCACTGGCCTTTTTCAGTTTTAGAGTGGTAGCTAAATCCATCCTTTCCCAGAATGCTTCTTGGAAGTCTGAATTCTAGGAACACTAATGCTATTGAGTGAGGAGAAAACATGAACGAGTCTAGAAGCAAACTGAGTAAGCCGGTCTATTTACTGCAGGCCTTCCCAGAGCCTGTAATACGCAAATATCTGTGTCAGACACCCAGACGGGACGCAGAGTGTATACATGGTTTCCCAAAGGGACTTAGTGAAGTGAAGTGAAAGTCGCTCAGTCGTGTCCGACTCTTTGTGACCCCACGGACTCTACAGCCATGAAATTCTCCAGGCCAGAGTACTGGAGTGGGTAGCCTTTCCCTTCATCCAGGGGATCTTCCCAACCCAGGGATCGAACCCAGGTCTCCTGCATTGCAGGCGGATTCTTTACCAGCTGAACCACACAAGGGAAGCAAAAAGGTACTTTACCCAAGCTTACTTCTCACCATTTCCTCCACACTGTAATGTGCGCACGCACCACCTGGAGATCTTGTTAAAATGTAGGTTCTGAGTCAGCGGGTCAGGGACTCGGCATTTGTAACAAGCACCCAGTTAATGGTGACACTGATGCTCCTGGTCCACAGACCACACTTGGAGTAGCTGAGCTACTCAGAAGGGGTTTGGTATCTTCCAGAGACCATCACTAGGCATAGGGTGGGCCTGTCTCTGAATGTGAGAGCAAGGCAGGCCCCAGTGTGCAAGAGAGAAGGCAGCGCCTTGGTCTCACCTCCATAAACTCGGTGCTGGAGCCCACGTGCTGCCTGAAGCACAGAAGGAAGTTCTCCTCGGTCGGCAGGATCTGTGCCAGCTGTGGGGATCAGAGAGTGACAGTAACATTACAGCCCTGCCGGGGAAGGACGGAGAACAGCCAGTGCAAGGCAGCATGGAGTCACGTTTTGTTCCATTTTGCTTCCTCCCTTGAAAATAGGGGCTGGCAGCCCTTTAAATGGGAAGAAGGATTTTCTAAGAAGCGCTTCTGGGTGCCCCCAACCCTCTGGGTATGAGTAGCTGGAGGGACCAAAAGTGGTGCCACTTTAAAATGCATGTATTAAGACTCAAAGGAATACTTAATGATTCCATAGATACACAATTCTAGAAAATGCAAAGCAATCTGAAATGGGTGGTTGCTGGTGCTCAGAGGACCCTTTTTGGGGTGGTGGAGATGCTGTATTTTGATTGCGGCTATATACAGCTATCTAAACTCATGGAATTTTACAGTTCAAACTGATGCTACTTACTGTATATAAGTTATACTGCAAATAAATCTGGTTTCTAAAAAAATGCAGGATGTGCCATTGGCTCCCCCCACCACCTTCTCTGCTCCCAGTATGCTGGAGTCACAGGCAAATCCTAATCAGTCTCAGTTAAACGTAATAATCGCATTTCCCTGGCCAGTGATTGGCTTTTGGGTAGGAGTGACCTAGTCCTGGCCAATGAAATGTGAGGGGAGGTCTGCTGAGGGCACTCCTGGGAAAGATTTCCTTGGTTTTATCAGGGACCAGTGAGGTGGGCCCTTTCTGCATCTGGATGTGATGTCTAGAACTTGTGTAGCTAGCTTTCTTATCCAGCCTGGGGATGAAGCCGTTGTGGGGCAGAGAATAGAGCCAGGAGAACTGCAGAGAAGCCAGGCTGGAGACCTGGCCTCTTTCACCACCAGCCAACCCTTCTGATGGCCTTTCTCCTTAGGAGTCTCTTACAGTTTAAGCCAAGAGTCAGTGTATTATAGCCCATGAGCCAAATCTGGCTCTTCATCACCCCCCAAAGGGTCCTCTGTGTACTAGCAACCCCCCGTCTCAAATTGCTTTGCCTCTTTCTGTAAAGAAACTTGCATTGGAGCGCGGCAGGGCCCATTTATTTACATACTGTTTGTGGTTGCTTTTGTGCCACAGTGGCAGAGTTGAAGAGTCAAGACAGAGACTGTACAGCTTGCAAACTCTGAACCATTGACCATAGTCTGTATCTTTACAGAAAAAGCCTGCTGACCCTGGCTTAAGCCCATCTGAGTCAGGATGTCCCAGCACCTGCACTTTAGGCATCTATAGTGGATGGCCTTGGTGCCTTTTGCAGATGGGGGCCATCCCTCAGCTGCTGAGGAGGCTGTGAGCTAGTGGCTCATAGCTGCCCCCTGCAGGAGAACTGCCCTCCACCAAACGGGCTGCCTCAGCCATCCTCCCCTCCAACCCCCATCCTGGAGTGGGAAGCCTACATCCAATACCTGATTGACATAGGGGTTCAAAGGACCGCCCTACCACCCCTTACTTCAAGGTGGGACCAGCTCTGTGGCACAGTCCACCCTCCAGAGGCCCCCATGAGATCAGCTGAGAGCACACCCTTGCTTGGCTTCTTCCTCTGCCCTTTCCTGCTGCTCTATCTTCCCTTCTCTTGAAGTCCTACCCACTCGAATCTCTGTCTCAGTATCTGCTTCCAGGGCACTGCCCTCAGGCACCACGGTAACCAGTCCACCCCAGAAGGACTATGTCTTCCTTTGTCATTCTGGATCCCTTGACCATGGGTGGCAAACTGATTTCCAGAAGAGTTTGGTTAGGCCTGCACACATGTGCTCATGTATATGTGTATGTATAAGTGTGCATATGAAAAGTGAGAGCGTCGCTCGCTCAGTTGTGTCCGACTCTTCGCAGCCCCACGGACTGTAGCCCGCCAGGCTCCTCTGCCATCGTTAAACAGGAAGTCTTTAGACTGAGGTGGCCTTAATGCCTTAGTAGCCTACCGAAGCAAACCAAAATCTAAACACCCAACCAAAACAGCCAACTAGGCTTTCCCAAATAATGTAACCACTCAGGCTGTAGCCAAAGAACTTCTTTGTTTGCTACTGTCTCTTCTTTATAGAAGTCTCCCTTAGCTTCGTTGGTAGAGTGTTCCTAACTATTTCGGCTTGGTACTGCCCCATTTGAATCGATTTTTGCTTAAAGAAACTCTTAAAATTTTTAATATGCCTCGGTTTATCTTTTGGCAGTATGTGTCTATCTATGCATATATAAATGTGTGTGTGTGTATATATATAAACGTTATGCATACTACATATGTAAATTGTACACACATACACGCTCCTGTGGATGCCTTCAGGTGGGGCACGAACTCTCCTAACTCCCCAGTGCTCACCCTGTTTTCTGTCTTAAGTTCATCACACATTTACAGTGCCTATTGGACCCTGAGAGCATTAAAGTTCTTTATCCCTGTCTTAGGCCAGTGTTTGTTTGTTCCTCTTTCTTTGTGAGACAAAGAAAAAGTTCCATCTGTTCTCTTTGATCAGCCTGAGTGCGAGGGGCTTTAAGACCACCACCTCATCAGACTCCTGGAAGGATGCTCGTGCATGGGAAAGATACAAGCAACCGATGACCCTTCCCACGTAGTTCTTAGCAGCTAGGACTCAGGTCTGATGACTATAAGCAGCTTAGACACTAGGACTCACCTCTGCCATCTCGATTTTCCCATCTGAGTTCTTGTCATACTTCTGCATGAATTCCTTCATCTTCTCCCCTAAGTTGTCACTCTTTGACACCTGCAGAAAGACAAAGAGGACTGATTTTGCCACTAGGTCCCCTTCAAACCAGGGATCTCTCACCCATTTGGTGTGGCAATGATGGGGAGTTATTTTGCACCCCAGACATACAGGTTGAACCTGTGTTCAGTTGGGTTGAACCAGTGGTCTGAGTAATCAAGGCTGTACTCTTCCCTTTTCAGGGTCCTTCCTTTTCAGTGTTCTCTTCTTTGAGGCTCGTGCATGCCTGCTAAGGTGTGTCATCTGTGTCTGACTCTTTGTGACCCTGTGGACTGTAGCCCGCCAGCTTCCCTTGTCCATGGGACACTCCAGGCAAGAATACTAGAGTGGGTTGCTGTGCCCTCCTCCAGGGGATCTTCCTGACCAAGGGATTGAATCTGCGTCTCTTCTATCTCCTGCCTTGGCAGGCAGGTTCTTTACCACTGTGCCACCTGGGAAGCCTTCTCTGAGACTCAGTCACATAATTTGCAAAGGGGAACAGGACATGTGGAGATGCTGTGTACCACATAGGTAAACACACCCTCTACCTTTGGAATGGATTAAACGATAAGTCTGTCAGAAGGGTGAGGATTTGTTCCCATTGCAGATGTGAGAACTCAGGTGCCAACATTTTACTGAGGCAGCTTCTAATAAGCCCAGCTTATTGCAAGGCCCCCCAGTAGGTTCTAGGCACTCCACCAGAGCAAGGGGAATCGCTCGTTTTCTTCTTTAAAGACTAACTGGCAATTCTACAATGCTTTTCACTGTGATTTTAGGCCTGGAAGAATGTGAAGAGAAAATTTATATTAGCTGAGGGGTTATTTAAATAGTCCGCTAGATGAGTGTGACTACTAAAAAGCATTGAACTTCAAAAGTTCTGTTGGGCCATCATCACCTAACTTAAATTTAAGCCCTTCTTGAAGTTCTCAGAGCTTCTCTTGGTCTGGGGTGCTGCTGATTGATTATTTGCATTAACAAGCTCTTCCTTATCCTTAATTGATGAATTATTTTGGCATTTGATGCCTTTTCTTTGCTTCACTGAAGGTTTTCTAGTGGATGTGTGTTACCTAGGATTGGGCCTAGAAGAATTCTACCAATTCTTACAGTCTTTTCTGAATCCCTTCTATTGTCTTTTATTTTTCTTTAACCTTTGGGACTGGTCTCAATTTGCCAATATGTGTTTGCTTATCAATATTTATTGCTTTACATTTATTTGCAGATGTGCATGGAATGATCCTAGACCCTTATCACAAGAAAGGGTCTATTTACCCTATTTACATTTCACAACAATCCCCTTGAAGCCAGTAACCTGACTGTTTTACACACAAATGGAGGCTGAGATGCAGTGGCTTCTCCTGAGGTTACCAGTTAGTATAGCCAGAATGTGAACTCATGATTCCCGTTTCCAAGACCAGTATTTGTCCTGCCACGTAACAGCTGCTCTGAGAACCAGTCCACGATGATGTTAATTGAGAGTGTTGTTGACAGACTTGAAAATCACCCCTGATGCCATCGGAGGAAGAGAATGACTAAGAGAAGGATTTCAGATTTGAAGCACTTCATAAAATCACATTCCTCCATCTACCTCATGATCCCAGTACCAGCTGAGAAGCCTGTGTTTTCCATGATCTGGGCTTCATTATCCTAGTAATGAGGAGTGATAGAGGACTGTTGATAAACAAACCCATGAATCACCTCCAGCACCTAAGCCCATCTCTTGGACATCCTCCTCAATGGGGCCCACTGCCGAGCTCAGAACCGTGCGCTCACCAGTGGGCTTGTGACTCATCTCTCAAAGGCTCCATGAAGACTTGCTAATAATCAGTGGATTAGCCAGCAGACACGCATAAGGGGAGAATGGAGAGACCCGCCCGTGAAAAGACCCACAGGAGCTGGGGGAGGGAGTTGGTCTGAGCCCATATTTTTGAGAGCCAGATGAGAATCACAATGGATTAGCTCCAATCACCTTACCTTTGCAACATGTTAGACGCCCCCAGAAGGCTTTAGTGTCAGTAGTCCCAGGTTGGCACCGGGAGGGACAAGGTACCTGCCATTAAGGGGCTGGGATGTGATTGGGAGTCACTCCAGGCCATGAAGGGCAGTCTGACACCTGCACAAATGAGCCAGTGCAGTCCAGCTCACATACTGGTTTGGAGCAATCCTCCTTTCTCCTCTAAGTCCTTGCTGAGGTTCCAGCCTCGGTTGGTCTAGAACAGTGGTTCTTAAGTGGGGACAATTCTGTATCCCCTGAAGGGGATATTAGCAGCGTCTGGAGACACTTTTGATTGTCACAGTTTGGAGGGGTGCTACTGGGATCTCATGGGTAGAGGCCAGGGATGCTGTTATTCACCCTACAATGTCCAGGACAGCCCCCCATGATAAAGAGTCATTTACCCCAAATATCAGTAGTGCTCAGGCTGAGAAATTCTAGTCTTGAATAAAGGCCCTGGAAACCCTCTAGGCATCCAATCTTGAGTCATGACGCCTCTAAGCATATTAGGTAGGCTATGGAATCTTCCCTGGGAAAAAATAATGTTTATAGACACAGACACAAAATTTTGCAGTTTTGGGTGCATTTATCAACCTATGGTAGACATGAACACCCCTCAATTCCAGATACCCAAGGATAGTGTGGTAAGGTACCCTTTTTAGGGACTGTATCAATTTAAAAAATCCTTCCAAATAAAAGAAAAACTCTAAGGGTCAAGACAAGAGATGTCAGGCTGCTGATGGAATGCATGACCTAGGACAGATAATGCTCAAAGCCATGTTCAGGATGACAGAAAATTCCAAGCAAAGGGAGAGGGGACTGGGCTTACCATGCCAGAGCCTTTTCTTGCTTTCTCCAATTCTTGGAAAAAGTTTTCTAGCTCTTTACCTTCAATATACCCATTTCCTGCAAAGATAGCAAAGAAAAAAAAAGCAATGAATCTCCAAGCTAAATAGTAAGATTTACAGTGGGTGGGGTGGGGAGGTCGGGGGCTTCATGGAGAACTTGTTTTCCTCACTGGTCATCAAGCAGGTGTCTGGGCCAACCCTGGACTGTTAGGGATGTGGGTCCTGTCCTCCAGGCATTTGCGACCATAGAAATCCAAGATGAATAACGGTGTTATCTTTGGAGTGTACATTTAGCAGAAAGCACGGGGAGGGGCCAGCGTCAGGACCATGCCACAGAGGGAGCAGGGGCTGGCAGCTGTCCCTCCATTGTCCACTGGGCAAGCTGCAGGAGCTGGAGCTCTAACAGGGGACAACAGGTTATCAGCCTCAAGGTTTGTGGGCAGGTGGCAAGCCCCGGTCACCAGGGTGGATTGGGTCGGAGGCAAAACTTGATTGAGTCTTTGGTGTACTCAAGTTAGAGGCTATACTGAATTGAAGGTTGTCCACCTGGAACTCAGAATGTGACCTTATTTGGAAATAGTGTCTTTGCATATGTAATTAGTTAAGATGAGATCAAACTAGCCCTAAATCCAGCGACTGGTGTCCTTAAAAGAAGTCATTGTGAAGACACAGAGAGATACTCAGGGAAGGAGGCCACATGAAGACAGGCAGAGATCAGAGTGGTACATCTCCAGACTAAGGGGTGCTGTGGGTTGTTAGCCACCAGCAGAAGCCAGGAGAGGGACATGGAACATACTACCTCTCAGAGCCTGGAACCAACCCTGCCTACACCTTGATTTTGGGCTTTGTGCCTCCAGGACTGTCTGAGAATAGATTCCTGTTGTTTTAACCCCAGTTTGTTGTACTTTGTCATGGCAGCTCCAGGAAACTGATGCAGAGAGAAGAGTGGAAGGAGAAAGGCGGGGTGTCTATCCCATGGTATGGGGGGCACCTGATGTTTTAAAAAGCTCCCCAAGTGATTTTCATGCCTATAGCAAGATTTGGAAACCACTGGCTAAAGGTCAAGTTCCAAATATGAACTGAAGCAGTTGAGGAAGTTTCTCATAGAGAGTATTCAACTTGGAAAGGGAGGTGGTAGCTTGTGTCAGGGGCATACAGAGTTACACACTAAACAAAGAGAATAAAGAAGACGTGTTTACCCTGGCCTTGGTGGGGGCTTCTGAGAGGGTGGAGGGGGATGTCAGCGTGGAAGTGTATGTTCTTCCCAGCCTCCCCTCCAATGCCCCATGATAATAAGTAACCTTACTGGCGCACTCTAATAGCAAAAATGCCACAATATGGAGAGTGTATGGAGGGCATCATGTGAGATAAATTATGTATTTTTATCTGCAGGGAAAAGATACGATTGTAACTGTGGGTGGAGGGGGGTTAGTGCATGGTGGGGAAAGATTTGAGTTCCCTTTTTCCCTTAGGCTAGGGAGATCATCTTTCTTCTAGGATGTTCTGCAAAGCTTCTGAGGAGAGCTGGAATTTCACGAGTGTGTGCCTACTGCCAGCGAGGCCAGCTGGAGTGGGGTGGTGGAAAGGGGGGCGGGGATGAAGGGCTTTCTAGACAAAAAGGCAGTCGCCAGTGGACAGTGACTCCGAGTCGGAGGAACCAGTACTTTGTGTCTCCCTGGGTTGCCGTGATCTGGCTGTTCTTCTATTTCTCAGGCAGGAAGCTGAGCTCACCTCTGGGTCCAGGAGAAGCCCAAGGCTGCGATTGCAGTGGGGTGGTGTGTGTGGAGCTCGTACAGTGAGCATACACTGGGGTTAAGTGTAGCAGAGGCCTCAGAGGTGGGCTGGCCCAGGGCTGGATGGACATGTGAGTCAGTGCCTGTGAGTCTGTTTCATAAGTGTACTAGGAGGAGGCTGAAATAACTATGGGGCTACTTGGACGGTGTGGGCGGAAGACCTCGCTGAGAAACCCCAGCTACTAGCAGAGGCAGCAGGGGGCCAGGAGCCAGCCAGCGCCCCCGTGGAAAGAAACTCCTCCTTGAGTCTGACTTGTGCAGGCTGAATAGCAGGGGCTGCATGACCCCTCTTGCCACCAGCACCTCATTCTGTGCAGAGGAACAGAAATGTGGTTCAATTCTACAGCCTTTTTTTTTTGAACTGAATAACAAGTTCAACACTGTGGGAACTATAGCCAAGTTTAGATATAGGCCTGTTCCCCAAGAGCATTTAATGGTCTCCTGGGGTGAGGGAACCACACAAGAACAGAGGTATCTGCCAGCTGAAGGGAGAGGGTGAGGAGCAGAGGTTAGGCAGGCTGCAGGGGGCAAACGAGGCATCTGCCATCACCGGGGCGTGGGAAAAGGGCTTCCACTACCCTCGCTTCCCTCAGAGCAACTCCCTGCCCATCAGGCAGGAGGCACCTGTTACTCAAGGCGGGAGTAGGGGACGGGTTGGCCTACCAGCTTCCAGGGAGGACTTCAACACTAGGCAGGTGGTTCGCTTTTTCTATGGCCATCTTATATGGGGGGGGGGTGGCTGGCCACCCCACACATCTCGTGGATTGGCATTGATAAGGGTGTGGTTAACACAGCAACCATCCCTTCTAATCGCCACATCAAACCACACCCTGCGAGCATTAGCGAGGGGGCTGGGTGGGGCCAGGGACCCTGCATCTTTCCTCATTCCAGGGTCGCCACCATTCTTCACCACCACCGTGCCTCGGTTTCCCCAAATTTTGAAGTGAGTCAGCACTTCTTTACAGTTAATCTGGCCGCGGACACTTGGAAAAGCTTGACTGAAGAGTGCCCAGCCCCACGGAGGAAAGGGGTCTGTTCCTCACTGGCGTTTGTGTATACGGATTTTCTGAGAGTTGAACAGGTAAGAGGAGCCTGAGTAAGAGCTGTAAGCCTATCACCATTTCTGTGACTGTTCACGTGATGTTGAGCCAGTCAATCTCTCTGAACTCTTGATCTTTCTTGATCTCTAAAATGGCTGTAACTGTTGATGCTCAAAACTACTTATGCTTTTTTTTTTTAAAAAAAACTTTATATAGTCATTGTGACAGCCATGCAACACAGAGCTGTGACAGGATTCTGGAAAATGTAAAATCTCACATAACTTAAAAGCATCATTTTATACTCTGTGCTCTTAAGGTCTTCCAAACCAATCCATGGCTATAAACCCTTTGGCCCAAAGAGCTGCAGCATTACTGCTCAGCTTCGGAATCCTGGTTCTCAGCCCAGGCTAGGTATTAGAATCACCCAGAAAGCTATTAAACCAGCCACCATTGCCTGGGCCCCACCCCGAGAGCTCCTCATTTAATGGGGTGGGGGTGTCTCACTGGCATGTTTTCAAAGCTCTCTGGGCAATTGTGAGGTGCAGTCAAGACTAAGGATTGCTTTAAAGCAGCCTGTCTCAAATTTTAAGGTATGTAAGAATTACCCGGGGAGCTTGTTAAAATGGAAGTTCTAATTTGGCAGATCTGGAGTATTGCAGCTTGATGTCAAAGTGTGGTCTGTGGAATGGGAACGCGTAACGGAATTACGTGGTAGCTTGTTAGAAATGCAGAATCCCAGGCCCCACCCCAGCCCTGCTGATCAGAATCTGCATTTTAACAACATAGGAGCGTGAACATTTGGGAACTGCTGCTTTTGAATGTGAGCTCTCCTCCCTAGAGAGACCATGCCTTTGGTTTCACCTTTGAGGTTGAGGTGGAGGGCTGGTGTGAACCCTGAGGTCGTAGACCAGGGTTTCATTTTAAGTGACAGCGCCTCTTTTGACAAGAGTGGCCTAGACCAGCACTATTCAGAGAGTGATCAGGGCCTGATGTGTCAGTATCCCCTGGGAGCTTGTTAGAAATGCAGATTTCTAACTAACCCCAGACTGGCTGAATCAGAATTGTTGGCAGTGCGGCCCAAAAATGTGCTCTTGAACCAGCCCTCCTGTATGCTCCAGTTTGAGAAGCATGGACCTGGGGCTGTGGCGGTGTGTGCTCACCAATCTGTATTATTCGATGTTCCTTCTGTTTAAGGAAATCAAAGAGGGCAGTTAGGCAGTTTCAAGTTAGCTGCCCAAGAAAGCATCCAGAAGGCCATGCCTCCTGGCTCCCTGTCAGGAGCTCAAATTTATGAAAGGGCAAGTAACCTTTTACCCTCAGCCCCGGTTTTCTTTGGGACACATCTTACCCTTTGTGGCAAGAAATGGGCTTGCTCTGGCTCTGCTCCAGTATTAATAATATGCCTTTGCACAGTGTACACCATATAAAGAGCTCTCCAATTGCTGTCCCATCTGGTCTTCAGGACCCTGCCAGGTAAGCAGACGGGTGCTATCGACCTCATGTTAGAGAGAAGGAGTTTGAGGGGAAAGAGACTGAACTGCAGCTTACAGCCTGTTTTCCTTTGACTTGCTCCAGGGACAACCTCTGTCCATATCTCTGTTTTGTTTTGGTTTCTCTCTTTGTCAGTCTTACACAGACGCAGACAGACAGACACAGACATATGTTTCCCAGAGGCTCCTGGGGTAAGAACCCAGTGCGCACAGCTACTGGATGAATATTCAGACACTTGGCTTTATCTGTGTTTCTGCGCTGAGCTGCTTCCAGAACACTGGCTTTGGAGCTGGGTCCCCCGAACCTGTGGACATCTGGCAGCCTAATGCTGGGCCAGCTCCCAGGGGTGGAGGCCAGAAGGATGGGACAGATTGGGCAAGAGAGGAGGGGAGGCAGAGGGCTGAAGCCAGAGGCCCTGGCTGGGCAGAGGCGGGATCTGATGCAATCTGCCAGGACAGCCCTGTGGGTCAGAGCTGGAGAGGCTCAGTTCTTGAAGACCCGCATGCCTGCTCTATTAATTCTGGCTCCCTGGGTACTAGAAGAGATTTCCCCGAGAGGTCTCCTTAGCCCTGGAAACCTACCCCAGGGGCTCAGCTACTGAAAGTACTGAAGTCTAGAGGGAGATAAACAAGGCGAGTAGGGCAGGGATGCGGGATCACTGCTGGCTGCCCTGGAGAGGCAGGGCAGTCTGAAGTGTCTTGTTTGTGCAAATGTCCCCATAGCTGCCTCCCTGGGGAGCCCCAGCTCTTCTCAGACACAGCTGCCTCCCCACTCAGCTGGCACCATCACCCTTGGAGAGGTTGGGCCATGGGGCACGAGTCCACACAAAGGGCACCCCGTGCAGGGCTGGCATGCTGTGGACATCCACACCAAAGGGCACTGTGGGCAAAACAAACGGGGGACTTGGGGGTGAAAGCAGAGGTGGGGTGGGGGCCTTATTCTTAGGGCTTATCCAGGTGGGGCAGGACGCTGCTCCTAAAGAACCCCAAATCCCGACCTCAGACACAAACGGGACATGTGGACCCCACACAGAAACACTGACAGGTTTAAAAGAAAACCACCCACAGACAGCGCTGGCTCCCTCCTGGCCTCAGACCCTCTGCCTTTAATGCTCCAAGAAGCAGTCATTTTTGTAAGTCCTGTGGTCATCTCGTGAACAGCACAGTTGTGCTGCACAGTAACAGCTGCCGTGTTTGTGCAAATGCCTAGGTACAGGGTACTCTGTCACCCTTTCTGGGCAAGTCTTTTTTCCTTTTACTGAGTTTGATTGGAGTATAGTTGCTTCACTTTGTTGTACTGGTTTCTGCTGTGCAGCAAAGTGCATCGGTTATACATATATCCACCCTTTTTTAGATTTCCTTCCATTTAGGTTACCACGGAGCATTGAGTAAAATTCCCTGTGATCAACAGTAGGCTCTCATTAGTTGTCTCTTTTATTCACTGTGCTGCACTTAGTTGCTCAGTCGTGTCTGACTCTTTGTGACCCCACGGACTGCAGCCTGCCAGGCTCCTCTGTCCATGGGGACTCTCCAGGTAAGAACATTCGAGTGGGTTGCTATGCCCTCCTCAAGGGGATCTTCCCAACCCGGGGATCGAACCTAGGTCTCCCACAGTGCAGGCAGATTCTTTACCGTCTGAGCAACCAGGGAAGCCCTGTTTTATGCACAGAGGTCTTCTTTTCAGTATCTCCAAAGCCCTCTTCATTGAGAATTCCAGGGCAAGCTGCCTAGGCCTCTCTCCACCTCTGAGAGGCACTGCCATTCAGCTTTCTTCAGCTTCCTCCGTCAGGGACACAAGCTCATCGGTGACTGAGAGCTGGCCTGGCCACTCCGTCTGGCCGGCCAGTGTTCCCTGTAGGGGTGGGCTGGGAGGATGCTTCTGTTCTTACCCCTGTGGAGAGAGGTGGGAAGACTGGGCAGGGCCTTCCTTAGTTCTTGGTGGTCCTCTCCATCAGTAATTTTCAGTCCTTGGCGCCACACCGTATGGAGCAAGGCTCAAGCCCTCTGCAAGGCTTTGAGAGCTTCCTGCATCACCAGGGCCATCTGGAGGCAGACAGAGGCCCAGAGAACTCTGGGCACAGGCCCTCAACTGGAGAGAGGGATGTATTTCTTTTGGGGGGCAGTGCCCATAAAATTATTTTCTTCTCGACTCTTTTTATTATTTTGCTAATTATACAAGAAACACAGGCTCTTGTAAAACACTATAGAAATTAACATCAAAAGTTAAAGTAAATGCCTTTTAATTTGACATCATCTACTCTGCAGAGAAGACCACTATTGTTATGTTCTTTCTAATATTTTCCATCATACTTGTTTCATTAATAGTAAAAATGGGCTCATACTATAATAGTGTCATGCTGCAATTTAAAAAAATGTCGGTGACACATCTTGGATGTTTTTCCATGTCAGTATAGAAGCCCCATCCCAGTCCCATCGGTTGTATAATATTCCACTGTAGAAATTAGAGGATTTATTTTCCTGTTCCCTAGGGAAGCACATTCTTTTTCAAAAGTTCAGTATCCCAAAGAACTTGGTAATAGACCCCTGTGTTCACACAGCTTTATGTGTATGCAGGAGTGTATCCATGTAGGATGCTTCTTGGGATGAGTGGGATTTCCTGCGCTGACGTGTGAATGTCTGTTGACCTCTGGGAGAGAAGGTATCCCCACGCTTGCATCAGCTTCCAAAGAGTAGCGAAGGCCAAGGGCAGATCTTGGCTCCTCACAGACCCCCTCCTAATGGTCAGCAGAATAGGAGCCTGGGGCCGTGTGGTCAGAACCACAGACAGGACAG
Organism: Oryx dammah; assembly: GCF_014754425.2. NCBI lineage: Eukaryota > Metazoa > Chordata > Mammalia > Artiodactyla > Bovidae > Oryx > Oryx dammah. The sequence continues at coordinate 25,184,574 of NW_024070197.1, read as the reverse complement.
CGTGAGCTTGGAACTGGGCATCTCTCGGAAGCCCGAATCTTGCACAGCGAGAAGGGTTCTGAGAAAGGAGTGACCAGGCAACAACAGAACAGTGGGCTCAGTCATGTACGGCACGCGAAGGTTGCCCAGCCAGGCTCGCAGAGCGCGCTCGGCCGCCGTCTCCTTCACCTCTGCCTTTGAGAGACGACACCCGAGCCCTTCCAAGCGCATGGCTTTGGGTGGCCACTGAGGAGGCGTGGGGAGGGGCACCAGGAGAGGAGTCGTGGGCCCCCCACCCTCTCACTTTGCGATGTGGTATTGTGAAAAGAGTGCTGCCTCTTTGAAGCCCAGTTTCCCCCTCTCCAGACACCTGCTCCTTCCTTTCTCCACCGCAAGGCTGATGATAATCTTGGGGATACTCTCTTTGTGCGAAGCCACCAGGATGCTGGCGTTTCCTCCTTGTTAGAAATGGGCTGAGTAAAGGTTAGATCCCCTGCCTCGTCCTCACTCTCCTCGAGTCCAGCTTCTCCTCGGACTCCTGGCCTCTGTTTACTAGAGTCCAGGAGGGGTGGGTTGGTGCTCCCTAGTGGCTGGGACTAATTGGGCTCCAGTGAGCTCACTCCAGAGACCTGGTGAGCTGAGTCTTCCCGGAGGTCTTTAATTCTGAGTGGCAGGAGAGTCGGGAAGAACCCCAAGATAAAAACAGAAGCCAGAGTTAGTAAGAGGAGGCCCGGCCAGGGCAGGGAGCACCTCGGGGGTGAGCGGGAAGCTCAGGGGTGAGAGTTCAGGAGGGGACAGATAGTGAAGATACAGAGCAAGGTGACCCACAGGATAATTCTTGGTCCTTTAGTGGAATTTCAGTTTGGCTGTAGCATCATTTTCTACCATCTCTGGCGTTTTAATCTCCTGTGCTTTCCTTCTCTGTGAGGTCCACGGTCCCTCCTTGGAACTTCTCTGAAGCAGTGATCAGAGAGGGCAGTGGGATGCCAAGTGGGACAACGAACCAAGAAGCAACCTAGCTCCCTTTCACGGAGGAGCAGAAGGGAGCCCGAGGCACAGTGGTTTGGGAGTCTTTAATGACTCTTTGGCCTCATGCTAGCTTAGCTATGCTCCAGCCATGCGAAGGACCCCTTTCTAGTATTAAAGGAACTGCCTGTCACCTCCAGGGCTGGGTCAGGGGCTCTTCTGTGAGCGAATGGCAGGGGAAGCAGGTGTCCAGAAATCAGAGTGGGCATATAAGCACTGGCCAGAGGCCACTTTGCTCCATGACCTTAGAAAAGTCACACTTCATGTCTGTCCCCTCATCCGCATGAGGAGGGTCATGATCTGCCCAGAGCCTCTCTGTGTGGAACTCAAGAAGGTGTGATTGTGTTTTGAAAAGTACAAAGTCTCAGACAAGTGTGAGGGTTTGCCTGATTATCAAGAGTGCTATTGGTTGTCCCTGTGAGAAAAGGGGGAGAGAATAACTGGAGTCCTCTGTTTATAGCTGACTCATCTGGCAGGAGGCCGGTGGTATAACCTTGGCCACTTGGTAACTTTCCTTGAATCATGCAAGTTTCCAGTGCAGATAAACGGGCAGGAGAAGCCTTAGGGACTGTCATGTCACCTGGAATGTGAGACAATCTTCTCATAGCCCTTGCCCCCGAGGGAGTTTTATGGCACCAGCCATGGACTAGAGACACAACCCCTCCTTAGCCCCATTTTACAGATTTAACAATCTACCCTCCTCCTTCAGTAATTCTTAGGCAGATCACACAGCCTCTCAGCCCCGATTTCTTGTTGGCTCCTAGGGAACAAATCTTCACTCATCAGCATACCCGTTAACCCCTGCCTCTCCATAGCACTCTGGTGCAAGGTACCTGTTCAGCCACCTTTTCCATCCACACTGCTGAGGCAAGGAAGGGAAGGGAGAAGAATGGAGGGACCCTCCACCTGATCCTCCTTCTGGTTTCCACCCCCTTCTCTCTTAGTCCCAGGATAAACACCCTGGACCACCATCCTGCCAGTGATGTGAGATACCAGAACATTTCAGACGCCCACCCCAGGCAGGACTTCTGAGAAGGAAATAAGACCACAGAAGTTGGGGTGGGGGGGTGGGGGTGGGGTTTAGTCGCTAAGTTGTGTCCAATTCTTGCGACCCCATGGACTGTAGCCTGTCAGGCTCCTCTGTCCATGAGATTCTCCAGGCAAGAATACTGGAGTGGGTTGCCATTTCCTTCTCCAGGGGGAGTGGTAGAGAAAAAAAGTCTCTAGTGATATCTCAAGCCTCTAAAAGGGAACCTCCCTTTATGCCTGAGTCAGACCATCGTAGACCTTTAGAACCCCTAGAGCCAACTTCCAAAGGTCATTCAGTCCAGCTCTGGGTTTTTGGTTAGTCAATATCAAGATCACACAGACCACAGGGTCAGTCACTGAGGCATTTAAGATGGTGCCTCCCCTGACCCAGAGAAGGAAGGAGTCACCCAAAGCACCCAGGATTAGCGCCCTGAAAGAATGCGTCAGGCTGGCATCCCAAGCTTGCCCCCCACCACACCCACTGCTGCCGTGAGTGGGACCTGCATGCTGGTGAGGGATGGAAAATGGCAGAGGAAGCCCAGGGGATGCTCACTGCCCAGCTGTCCTCTCCATTCCTCCTCATACCAAACAGGCTGGGGAGGCCAAGCGTGTTCCTTCAGCAACCCCCAGCTTGCCCCAGCCCCCTGGACCCCTACTTGGCTAACCTGGTATTCAACAAAAGGGGAACTTGGGGGAAGAAATGAGTGGGCTTCTGAGACCTGTGGCTGCAGCCGCTGAAGGCAGGCTGTTAGCTTGAAGGGGAAGGTGGGGGAAGATGAAATGGCAGGGGGAGTCTTGGGGAGCCTTGCCAGCACAGGCGTCCTGTCTGGGAAAGCCCCAACTTGCCCGGAATGAGGCTGCAAAAGCCGGTGGGCTCTGTCAAGGGAGAAAAGTTCCTGACAGTTGTTACTGGGCAGCGAGGTGTCTTCCAAACTCAGGACCCCGACCTCAGCCGGTTCTGCGGCCAAAACATGCCCTGGGGGCAATCTAACACCTGCCCACATCATCACTGACCCCTTCCCTCCACTGCAGGTCCCCTGGGGGCGAGCGGGCACACAAGTTGGAGCTTTACTGACCGTCTGCATCGAAGTGCTTCCAGATCTCCAGGAACTGGGTCGCCGTCAGCTCGGCCAGGTGCAGGTAAGGTGGCTGCTGCTGTGGGCCAGCCATGGCGAGCCGCTCAGAGACCTCAGAGCCGCTCAGCTACGCGCTGTCCCTGCGCGCCGGCTCCGCTCAGGCACTCGCCAGGTCCTGCGCGCCACGCTGCCTTTATATACAATCCAGAGGCTGCGCCCACGCCCCGCAGCCAGCAGAGGGAGCGCGCGCTCAGAGAATCGGCTTGCGTCTCAGCGGGGCGGCGGCCGCCCAGGGGCTCTGCAGGGGTTTTCTGGGTGGGGATGCCTGTCTGTGCTGAGACCACTCTGGACCTGGACAGGGAGAAGGCTCTCAAGGGCAAAGGAGAGGTTGCCCTGGCCGTCCCTCTCCCACTCTCTGATCATCTTGAGAGCAGCCACCACATATCCTCACTAGCAGCGGCAAAAATAAATAACTGTAGTAACAACACCACAACCAACAGTAGTAATAATAAAAGTTTGACAAATCTTTAGCCCTGGCACTTCGGAGTTCTTCTAGGACTCTCTCATGCGTTGTCTCGTCTGACCCTTCCACAGCAGGAAGACCAGGGACCACTTTTCTGATAGGGGGACTTGAGACTTCAAATGACTTGCCCTGCCCAGCCCTCTTTCCTTGCTATCATGGTCCCTTAATGGCCAAGGCCTGGGAAGAAGCCGAGGTTCTCTAGGCTTTACTGGGGTAGGCTGGAATCAGCAACCCCCAGGGAGTGGCGGAGTGGCTTCCACTGATTGCCCTCACCTGGGTACCTCGCTCCACCCTCTGATGCCTGCTAGCTCCTAGGACAGGCCCTGGGGGCTTTCAGGCCCTCGTCCATGAACTAGATGCTCCTGTCCCAGGTCTTAGCCACTCCCACCTACGGGCATCATGGGAATTTGCTGAGGCTGGTGGGCCCAGAGGCTCCCACATTGACCTAGGAATGATTTCAAAATGCTGGTCTCAGAGAAGATGGAGGCAGCTGCTGAGGGTACAGCCTGAAAATATTGACAGGTCTCCCCCACCTGGGAACTGGGCTCCCTCCCATTCTCCTGGGGGGCCTGAGCCTGGGGGGCTGCCCTGTCCTTGTGAACCATCACCCCCAGAGTGGCAGCTTGTCCCCACCTTTCTCTCCTCTCCCGCTGAGTGACTGAGAAATGAATTGATGCTCATTAGCATGTGCTAATGAGTGTTAGCTGAACTGCCTTCGAAAGGGAGAGCAGAGGCAGGGAGGTGAGAATGAAAAGGAGGTCACCAGGGGAGAGAGGAACACCAGGAGGAGACTGAGGGGAGCGAGGGGCAGGCTGCTCCTTAGGGGAGGGATGAGCCCTGAGTGAGCAGGGCTGAAAGAGGCAACACAATGAAGATTACAAAACCACTTGTGGGGTTTTTTTTTTTTTTTTTGCCTGGCACAAAAGTGTTTCGAGTTACTTGCAGGAACAGAGTAAGAGAGAGAAGCTGTCATAAAAAGCCAGCTTTCCAGGCCTGTATGGACCCTCTGCCCCCATGGTGTCTGGTCCAGGGCTGAGGAATTCACCAAAGCCACCAGGTCTAGAGTGGTAGAATTGTTCAGTGGTTAAGAGCAGGCGCTCTGTATAATCAGGCTGCTTGGATCTGAACCCCAGAATAAGCTGTGTGACCTTGGGCAAATTATGTAACCTATCTGTGCTTCAGTTATTCTCTTTTAAAACATGGGAATGTAGGTATCTACCTCACAAGAATTGTTGCAAGGATTAAATGAGCTCCCACTCCAGCTGCCCTTTGTGGAGATGGAGATCAGCAGCAGTTGGCTTGGCAAGAAATTTCTTGGCCAGCATCCCTCCTTGAGGGGGCTAACCTCTAGCTTCTAGAGGGGCTGGCCCCAGCGTGAGACCGAGGAAACGCTGCACCAGACTCTTAGCGTCACACTGTGCTCCCGGCCCCTTTTGGCTCTGCTGCTGTCATCTGGGCTCCTCGGCTCACCTCCTGTGCCCTCCCCTGGCCCAGACAGGGGCGAGAGATCTCATCTCCGGTTCTCTAAAGATCCAAACCAGCATCTCTTTGCTGCTTTGGTCTTCCTGGGGAGAAAGAGAGAGTGGAACTCATGCTTACTACTTTTCATAACTGCTGAGATGGGGGAAGATGTTGGCCTGATTAGGAGAGGTCCTGAGTATGACTGCAGGGTTCCACAGTGGCCTCCAAACCCAGCATTGGGACAGCCCTGCGTTGTTCATTTTCGTGCATGCTTGGAGTCTCTTTCTGGGAGGCATGTCCCTCACTCCCAGATACAAGCCCAGGAGGGGTGGCAGAGCCCAAGCAAGTCCTTTGTCCCCAAGGTGAGTCCTGCAGAAACAGTCACGTTTAGTAGTGACAAGTCCCTGCCCTGGGATTGGAGAGATGTGGGTGCAAAACCTACTTTGAGACCTGTGCTCAGTTGCACCTGAGTCTGTGACCCCATGAACTGCAGCCCACCAGGCTTCTCTGTCCATGGAGTTTTCCAGGCAAGAATACTGGAGTGGGTTGCCATTTCCTCCTCCAGGAGATCTTAGACCTTGGGCAAGCTATTTAACCTCTCTGATCTTTAGTAGAAATACAAGTCATAATAATACTGGTGGCGCAAAGTTAGTGTAAGGTCTAAAAATAATGTACTCAAGGAGTTAGTTAGCAAGAATCCTGGCAGCAATAAGTGCTTACTTACAAAGTAGATATTATTATTAATATAGAATGTTAGAAATTTTTTCTTGTTCTGAAATAGTAGCACATGAGGGACTGAGTACCCCACTTGCAAAGCTCCTCCCCAGGAGCCAAATATCTTGTGTTCTGTCTGCTGGGCTGCCCTCTGCTTCCAACCAAAGCCATGGGCTGTGAAAGGAGAAGCTGCCTGGGGGAGAGGGAGGAACCTTAGTCTTCAGGGAGTGTAGCATGTGTGGTTTCTCTGAAGCCACACTCTGTTGGGGAGACTCTAGAAAACTTCTCCAGGTCATGAGGGGTGCCTTCTGTAAGGGGACACTGGCAGGCCCGCCTCTTCCCCGAGCAGAATTCTGGAGTCTGCAATGAAGACAGAACTGGTGCTTTTGTCTGACTTAGAGCTGTCTGAAGGCTCAGGCTGTCCTGTCCTGGGCCTAGAAGAAGATGGGAGTGATCACACCCCACCCCGTTCCTGGTCTCTGCAGCCCCTGGAGGTCACTATGTTTCTGTGAAAGGTGCTTGGAATTGAGAAGGAGGAGCAGAAGCCAGATACTGCTGGTTGATTCTTGGTGTTGAAGGAAGCTAGGGGAGAGCTGAAAATAGCTCTGATAAAACCTTCATTCTACTATGCAAGGGGCCCTCAAACTCCCTAGAGACCAGCCCACAGCAACCTGAGGTGACCAGATAGCTAAGATCTCCTCCTGGCCCCGGGCCCCCTGCTCACTGAGGGAGGAGACATCTCCAAACCAGCCCACCGCTCCTCTCCATGATCAGCCCCAACCCAAGACTCTCAAGTCTCTCAGCCAGTTTGCAGTGGGGGAGGAGGAGAGCTTTGAATAAGAGCAGAGTCTGGAGTTTTAAGCTGGACCTGACCAGGTTTAAATACCTGAACGTGAGAAGAAGGGCATGGATCCAGAAATTACTCAGGAATGAGAAAGAGATTCAATGAGCATATTTGGAAGCAGTGACTGTAGAAACAAACTTCTTTTTATGTTTATATCTAAATTGAGTCTTGTGATTGTTTTGGGGCATCTGAAGTTCTGCTACTCTTCCAGAATCTCCCCACACGATTTACAACGATGACGATGAGGACCACAAGGATACCTTTAGATGACTTTAAAAAGAGGGCTTTACTGTGTCTTGCTTGGTTAAGTCTTCACAGCTATCTTAACAGTGCAAGAATTGGGCCCATTTTAAAGATAAGGAAACCAAAGCCCAGAGAGATTAACACCCAACCATGAACTGGCAGGAGTGGGATACAGGGAACATTCTGGCTTCTCTGGTATATGGAGACTGTGTGGACCAGGTGGCAAGGCCCTGATGTGCTTAGTCACTCAGTCCTGTCTGACTCTCTGTAACCCCATGGACTGTAGCCTGCCAGGCTCCTCTGTCCTTGGGATTTCCCAGGCAAGAATACTGGAATGGGTTGCTATTTCCTTCTCCAGGGGATCTGTCTGACCCAGGGATTGAACGCATGTCTCTTGTGTCTCACACTGCACATGGATTCTTTACCTGCTGAGCCATCGGGGAAGCCACTGGGGAAGACAGTACTTACAAAATACTTCCCATTTTCTGACCACCGGAGCCGCAGGGCACTTCCTAGTGGCAAGGAACCTTGCCACGTCTGCTGTTCCTGAGATGCCCAGGCGCTCAGCTAATGGTTGCTTCCTCCTTTTCCAGAAGGGGCAAACTGGGTACATCCTCCCTTTTGCACCCCCAGGCTACCAGCTGCATCGTGAGTGCTATAGTCCAGTACCAAAGATTGGCAAGAAGTCTTGCCCTCTGCCTCAGACCCCAGACTTGCACCCCCAAGAAGGGAGGGCGGCCTGCTGACTGAAACGGTGAGATGCAGGAGAACAGATGACAAACCACGTTCCAGCCAGTATCCACTGGGCCGAGGTAATTGGCAGAGCTGTTCAGAGCACCTGGTGTTATTTTGGAGAACATCAGAGGAAAAAATCAGAAACCCTGTTTGGTTCTTCCCTCTGCCTGGAAATATTTCTTCCAGATATTACCTCTTTGGTCTTAATAATGGTTAGGCCTGGCTACTGGGGTGCCCGAGAGCTGGCCTTGCTTCCCAGGAAGAAGGATGAAAGGGATGCAGGAGCCCAGCAGTTTCCATGGAAACGGATCAGGTGGAGGGAGAAAAGAGTCCAGAGGAACCCAGAGGTGGGAGCAGGACTTTTGAGTAAATTTGGTCTGAAGCCAGAGAATCTGTGGACAAAATACTTCCCTCCGAACCAAGGATTTGGGTCACCAGGATAGCAATACGAAGTGGAATGACAGTAGCTGGGGCTGTTTAGTGACACCCTCCCCCAACAGGCAGGGACACAGAAGAGGCTGAGAGCTCTGGCTCCAAGATCCCCCGGCCCCTTTTAGCTTGGTTTTGCTGCTAATCAGCAGCTCTGCCACGTGATGGCCATATGACCCTAGGCAAGGCCTCTAACCTCTCTGTGCTTTCCTGTCATTGTTGGTAAAATAAGGATAATTCTAATAACTTCCTCATTGACCGTTCTGATCATTAAGAGTTGGAATGCACGTGAAGAGTGATGAGGCCCTGGGACATAAGGAACACTCCAATGTTGTTATTATAGGCGAGAAAACTGAAAGCAGATGCTAGGGCAGATGCATTGAGTCAGTGCAGCCCACTGCTTGGCCAAAGTGCAATCAAAGATAGGCAGTAAGAGATCGCATTCCAGAATGGGAAGGAGCTATTGGAAGGGATGCCCTCTTTATGGCAAACAGACTGGGATTCAGCTGTGAGGTCTGGAATTGCTGCAGCCATCTTGACACCATGAGCTAAGAGTCTAGAGTGGCCCAAGGTGGGAAGGGCATGGAGTGGGGGTGAAGTCCAATCACAGAAGGCAAGGCAGAGAAACTGCAAGAAATTGGATCGTATGTAACATCATTTGAGCTGCCGGATTAAGCTGAACCTGAAGCCTCTTGGCCTTTTCAGTTTTATTAATTGATATATACCCATTGATGTTTAAACCCATTTATATTAGATTTTCATTCATTTGTAACCAAAAAAAGCTTAGCTGATAATCCAAGAAGAGGACAGTTTTTCTCATGAGACTTGGACTTGGGAAACCTTCAGGGACCGAGGCCCTCTCTTTCGTTTTATCTTGTGGCAGCAAGCCACTCCTGCCAGGGTTCTCTCTGCACAGTCAGCACAGTTCTTCCGGTTTCTTCTGTCCCACAGCACATGTCCTGATCGATCTGCCTTTCATTGTCTATCATACCCGCCTGGTCTCCACTTGGCCTCAAGAGTCACATCTTCCATTTCCCTTAGTGGCCTGGGTCTCTCGGTTTCCCTTTCCTAAATGCCCAAGAGAAGGATCTGACTGGACTAGTTCACTTTTTTATATCAAGTCATTGATATCATAGGTTACTGCCCAGCTGTGGATGACACCCACCCCTTGATCCCATTAGCTATGGATCCAGTCAGAAGAGGGTGAGGGGAGTTGAGGTGTGAAGCAGTACAGAGAAAGGGCTGTTGCTCTTAGAGGGAGTTGTGGGCACAGTGGCATTAGTGCTCACCTCTAGCTTGGGTGCGCAGTGTGGAAAGCTCAAACATGCAGTGGGAGGTGTTTGCAGTAGGCCTGCATATAAGACCCTCTGACCAATGAGTCCAAATGTAAAAACACCCAGACAGGGGGTGTCGTCCAGAACAGGGGTTGGCAAGCTTTTGTGGTAAAGGGCCATTTAGTAATATTTTTGGCTTTGCAGGCCACAGAGTATCTGTCTCAGCTACTCTGCACAAAAGCAGCCAAGGATGATATGTAAACAAACATGGCTCCATTTCAAGGAAACTTTATTTACAAAAACATGCCCTGGGCCAGATGTGGCCTGTGGGACATAGATTGCTGATCCCTGAATGAACGAATCCTAGGCTCTCTCTAACTTCTTAAAGCCCCAGTTTCTTCTTCGATGAAATAGGGACACTAATAGAATCTCCAGAGAAGAATAGTAATGATTCAGTAAAATAATGCATGTAAGTTACTTTGCACAGTGTTTGGTACAGAGTAGATGGATATTGGCTGCATTTTTTCTCTTTATCACTGGATGGGATCTCAGAATAACGGGACTCTGTGTATTTATTGGCTGTGGGTCTTCGTTGCTGATCTCAGAATAACTGGACTCTGTGTATTTATTGGCTGTGGGTCTTCGTTGCTGATCTCAGAATAACTGGACTCTGTGTATTTATTGGCTGTGGGTCTTCGCGGCTGCGAGAGGGCTTTTCCCCGGTTGCCGTGAGCGGTGGGCTACTCTCCAGTTGCGGTGCTCAGGCTTCCCATGGCAGCAACTTCTCTTGATGCGGAACATGGGCCCTAAGTGTGCAGGCTTCAGTAGCTGGGGCGCACGGGCTTAGTTCCCAGCGGCACGCGGACTCTTCCCGGACCAGGGACCCAACCTGTGGATTGGCAGACAGATTCTTAACCCCTGGACCACTGAGAAAGGGCCATACCTGAATTCTAGATCCACTGGTTTGCTTTATGAACCTACAGGAGTCTCTTCATCTTCTCTGACCTGATAGTGCCTCCCTCTAGAAGATTACAGATCGCTAAAGGACCGGGGTGAAGGAGATGGAGAAAGACAAGGTTCAGAGGAGCGCAGAGGGAAATGTAGCTGCACAGGAATCTGAAGCTGCAGGGCCTCCGGGTGAGGCTGGTTTGGCCTTTGTTTGGGGACCTGGCAGGGAGCCCTGGGCTTGAGTTGCAAACAGACCTGCTCTGTTTCCTGATGAAGGGGACTTCCTGATGGCGTTGAGTTTGGATCCTTTCTCTAAGGATAGATAAAGAGTGCCTAGGGGAGCAGGGTCCCACTTCCAGGATTTTCTAGGATGTGGCAGGGAGTTGGAGTGAAATACTGAAAGCCAAGGGATGCCTTCCATTCATTCATAAGCTCATTTAAAATCAGAATTGTTCATGCTCTCAAAGATATATTTAATAAGCCTCAGCTTTGTGCCAGGCACTGTAGTTGGCCCTAGGGATTCACTGGTTAGAAAATCAGAAATAGTCCCTCCTCTCAGGAGGTTCAATTCAAATGGGAGAGACAGGTAGGTACTGATCAAACTACACAATGGAATGTAGAAGTGTAGACTGTGTAAGAGCAGTCCCCGAAATATAGTGTCTAAGAGAAGTCATTCTGAGAGGGAGTTAGCTGAGAAGGGAGGTGGGGAGCATTCCTGGGATTTGAACCCCATGTTCTGTGGTGGAGGAACTGTAAGAAGACCAGTGGACTTGGAGCATAGAGGGTGTGGGGGGTGTGGTGGGGAAGACCCTGGAGAGGCAGGCATGGGCCAGGGTCCATCTCCAGTGGAGATGGGTGCCTTCCTTCCATCAGGGGCAGTCCCTGGAGAAGGGTCCTGGTGTGACAGGTTAGCAGCTGTGAGGTGGGAGCCCTGGTCAGTGAAGGGGGTGGATGGGGACCCAGCAGCGGCTGCTGCACCCCGGACAGGACAGGTGTAGCGGAGCCGTCTAGGCAATAGCAGACCAGGCCAGCCACTCAGCAGCAGCAGCCGGCGGGAGGACCCAGTGTTCCTCCGAGTGATGTCCACCCCTCACCACTAGTTATCCAGTTATCACTGCCCTCCCTCACCCTCAGACACTGCTCTGGAGATGGAGGTGAGGAGAGGATGGAAAAGACTGCATGTTCTCCAAAGGAAACCAACTCCTTCAAAAGCGCCCTTCTGAGCAAAACAGCAGGGTGGTTCCACAAACTGGCAATTTTAAAGTGTGCTCCCCCATTCCTGCTCCCACTGCTGGGCAGAGCAAAGGCATTTGAGGAAGACTGATCCAGTTATCAGATCTAGTCCCTTAAATCTATTTCTCACTTCCACTGTATAATCATAAGGGATTTGATTTAGGTCATACCTGAGTGGTCTAGTGGTTTTCCCTACTTTCTTCAATTTAAGTCTGAATTTGGCAATAAGGAGTTCATGATCTGAGCCACAGTCAGCTCCTGGTCTTGTTTTTGCTGACTGTATAGAGCTTCTCCATCTTTGGCTGCAAAGAATATAATCAATCTGATTTCGGTGTTGACCATCTGGTGATATCCATGTGTACAGTCTTCTCTTGTGTTGTTGGAAGAGGGTGTTTGCTATGACCAGTGCATTCTCTTGGCAAAACTTTATTAGCCTTTGCCCTGCTTCATTCTGTACTCCAAGGCCAAATTTGCCTGTTACTCCAGGTGTTTCTTGACTTCCTACTTTTGCATTCCAGTCCCCTATAATGAAAAAGACATCTGTTTTGGGTGTTAGTTCTAAAAGGTCTTATAGGTCTTCATAGAACTGTTCAACTTCAGCTTCTTCAGCGTTACTGGTTGGGGCATAGACTTGGATTACTGTGATATTGAATGGTTTGCCTTGGAAACGAACAGAGATCATTCTGTCATTTTTGAGATTGCATCCAAGTACTGCATTTCAGACTCTTTTGTTGACCATGATGGCTACTCCATGTCTTCTAAGATTCGTGACATTGTACAGGAGACAGGAATCAAGACCATCCCCATGGAAAACCAAAAAAGCAAAATGGGTGTCTGGAGAGGCCTTACTAATAGCTATGAAAAGAAGAGAAGCAAAAAGCAAAGGAGAAAAGGAAAGATATAAGCATCTGAATGCAGAGTTCCAAAGAATAGCAAGAAGAGATAAGAAAGCCTTCCTCAGCAATCAGTGCAAAGAAATAGAGGAAAACAACAGAATGGGAAAGACTAGAGATCTCTTCAAGAAAATTTGAGATATGAAGGGAACATTTCATGCAAAGATGGGCTCGATAAAGGACAGAAATGGTCTGGTAACAGAAGCAGAAGATATTAAGAAGAGGTGGCAAGAATACACAGAAGAACTGTACAAAGAAGATCTTCATGACCCAGATAATCACGATGGTGTGATCACTCACCTAGAGCCAGACATCCTGGAATATGAAGTCAAATGGGCCTTAGAAAGCATCACTATGAACAAGCTAGTGGAGGGGATGGAATTCCAGTTGAGCTATTTCAAATCCTGAAAGATGATGCTGTGAAAGTGCTGCACTCAATATGCCAGCAAATTTGGAAAGCTCAGCAGTGGCCACAGGACTGGAAAAGGTCAGTTTTCATTCCAATCCCAAGGAAAGGCAATGCCAAAGAATGCTCAAACTACCACACAATTGCACTCATCTCACATGCTAGTAAAGTAATGCTCAAAATTCTCCAAGCCAGACTTCAGCAATATGTGAACCACGAACCAGATGTTCAAGCTGGTTTTAGAAAAGGCAGAGGAACCAGAGATCAAATTGTCAACATCCTCTGGATCATAGAAACAGCAAGAGAGTTCAGAAAAACATCTATTTCTGCTTTATTGACTGTGCCAAAGCCTTTGACTATGTGGATCACAATCAACTGTGGAAAATTCTGAAAGAGATGGGAATACCAGACCACCTGACCTGCCTCTTGAGAAACCTATATGCAGATCAGGAAGCAACAGTTAGAACTGGACATGGAACAATGGACTGGTTCCAAATAGGAAAAGGAGTACATCAAGGCTGTATATCATCACCCTGCTTATTTAACTTATATGCAGAGTATATCATGAGACACGCTGGGCTGGAAGAAGCGCAAGCTGGAATCAAGATTGCCGGGAGAAATATCGATAACCTCAGATATGCAGATGACACCACCCTTATGGCAGAAAGTGGAGAGGAACTAAAAAGCCTCTTGATGAAAGTGAAAGAGGAGAGTGAAAAAGTTGGCTTAAAGCTCAACATTCAGAAAACTAAGATCATGGCATCTGATCCCATCACTTCACGGGAAATAGATGGGGAAACAGAGGAAACAGTGTCAGATTTTATTTTTTTGGGCTCCAAAATCACTGCAGATGGTGATTGCAGCCATGAAATTAAAAGATGCTTACTCCTTGGAAGGAAAGTTATGACCAACCTAGATAGCATATTGAAGAGCAGAGACATTACTTTGACAACAAAGGTCCGTCAAGTCAATGGGATTGCAAAGAGTCAGACCCGACTGAGCGACTGAACTGTACTGAACTGAACCAGTTATGGGATATAGAGAAACTTTCTTCCTTGCGCATCTATCTGAGTGATCTGTGGCCCTCCCACACACAGTCGTTCCTTGTCACCCTCACTAGAATGGAGGTGAGGACCCTGCCTATTTTGTTCATCACTTTTCTGCAGCACTTAGCACAGTGTGTGGCCCTTAGACGCTCAGTGAATAACTGCTGAGCAGATGAATGAATGAATGAATGAATGAATGGCAGCAGGGAGGAAGAGATATAACTACTTAGAGACTCACAACCCTCTGAAAGCCCTAGAAATGACCCTTGTACCAACGTGACCAGTGCAGCTCCTGGTGATCAAGTGCCAGGCAGCAGGCCTCAGCAGGTCACCTTCGAGAGGGCAGCTGCTCACCCTGCTAGGGGCTGAAGCACCGTCTGGGGAGGAGGAGCTGCCTTCTCTTGTCCTCTCTTTATTTGTTAATCCCTAGGCCTGGCTCACAGCTGCTTCCCTACCCATCACGTCAGTGGGGATCCCCTTACAGGCAGAACAGAGGATGAGGCTCTGGGGAGAAGGCTCAGGCCGGAAGGACCTCACTGGGCACTTCTTGGGAACTTCAGCTCTGGCTGTGATTCCTGATGGTCTCGTACAGGAGCCAGAGCCCGGGCCAAGCCCAGCCCAGCCAGTGCTGGATGGTGACAAAGGAGGAGATCCAAGGGGAAGGGAGGAAAAGGAGGAGAAAGGGGAGGGGAGGGAAGGAAGTGTGGTTTTCCAGGAGTCACAGAGACGGATAGGTCGGGGCCTCCAGGCTCACCTATCCAGAGTACATGCCAGTTGTGTCCTGCTGAGACCCTTCTAACTCTGGGACTATGCTCCCTGGCTGCTCTGATTGTTGACTGCTAGGGCTCAAAGCTGCTCCATTCTCTGGAGAATTGCCACCTTGCCCAGAGATGTTCCCCCATCCCCACTGGGGGACAACCCATGATCAATGACTAACAGATGCAGGGTCTGACCCCTTGCCTCAAGATGAGAGAACTCTGTGGTCCGTTCCAGCTCCACCGGGGAGCTCCCAGAGATCAGACTGAGGCCAGACTTCAGCTGAACCTATACCTTCTCCCCTCGCTCCTCAGGGTTCCTCCTGGGCGCCTCCCTCAATAACTCACTTGCACAGAATCCCTGTTGCAGGCTCTGCTTTTAGGTCAGACCTCAGACACACTCTCAGAATAAGATGACAAAGATTCCTCTCTCACCACTCATTGAGGACCCCGGTTTAGTTTAGGACCCCGGTTTCTGACGCTATCTAGAAAATACATGTTCTCACAAGAGGGCAGGATATTTCCAACATGTCAGAGATTCTAACAAAGAGTTTTACCACTGCCATTCATCAGCTGCATGAACTTGGACCAAGACTTGAGATTCTCATGGTTTATATTTCTACATCTGAGGAACTGGGATCATGACACAATCTTGGAGTGTGGCTGTGAGACAGAGAGGGTCAGGGGAGCTGGTGACAGAGAAACCGGCTTTAGCGTCAGATGGAATCTCCCCCCGCCCCCACAGCTCCATGCCTTGGGTGTGCTGTTAATACCACTTTTCTCTGTTTTCTTATCCGTAAGATAAAAGTGATATTGGCACTAAAGCCTAAGTACTTGCCAAGCACTTACAGCAGAGCCTGGTCCATCCAGGGAATATGAGCCACGGAAGGTTTATATGGCACCAGCCCAGACCGGGTACCCAGTACACAGTGAGTATTGATTGCTGTTTTGGTAAGAGGGGTGGTATGGCTAAAGTCAGATGCGATCGCAACAACAGATACCTTCGGTGGTTTGGGAGAGGTACCTGAAGAGTGGCCCATAGTGCGGCAGATGGGACCCTCAGGAATTGACAACGTCGGAGGTGGGCTGAAAGGCAGACGGAGCCCACCGCGTCAGCTGGCGTGAGCCGGAGGCCGCTGTCCGTCAGCAGCCTGCGCCGGTGGCTTGCCGGCGTGCCATTTGTCACCCTGTCATCTCCTGCACACGTGAAAGCAGATCCCCAGGGGTCACAGACAAAGCCTGCCAAACAAGGAGCCGATTTTCTTTTCTCGAGGGCTGGAGAGGGGAGGCAAGAATGGCGAACAGCAAAGAATGACCACGGGCTCGCCCTTGCAGAGAGGATGGTTTGACAAGATGGGAAAAGCGCAAATTCTGTCTTCCGTGAAGGACGCGGCAGCGAGCTACGGCTCTCGGGCAAAAGCCAGCCACCTCCCATGTTTGCCTGGCCTGCAGGCTAAGAATGGTTTTTACATTGTAAGTGATGGGAAAAAGTTAAAGACTATTTTATGAAACTGATACGAAATTCAAATTTTAGTGTCTGTGAGTAAGGTCTTACTGGGGCACAGCCATGCCTGCCACTACATTCACTTACATGATGCCTGTGGCTGCCTTCATGCTGCCGTGGCAGAGTCCAGTGATCACAGCAGATATTCTGTGGCCAGAAAAGCTGAAAACGTTTACTGTCCGGTCCTTTTCAGAAAAAGCTGGCTGACTTCTGACTCAGAGCACCAGGCTGGATAGAAGAGAGTGATACTTCACTCTTGCTTACGTTTGCTCCCCTCCATGATTCCATCTCTTTTCAGTAACCTTTCCCTTCAGATGCTTGGTATTTTCTCAACGCCTGGCTAAGGCAGAAGGAAGAATCTGATTAATAAATTCACACTAAAGTGTTGGTGACTTAAGGTATTGCACTCTCCTTCTCCCAGGAGATGGGACTGAAGGAGTAAGACTTTGAGTGGTGGAATTTGGGAACAGTTGACCCTGTGTGTGTGTGTGTGTGTGTGTGTGTGTGTGTGAGAAAGAGAGAGAGAGAGAGAAATGGGGAGAAAGAAGGAGTTAGGGAAAGAGATGGGGAGAGTAAGAGAGAGATGGGGAGAAAGAAGGAGATGGGGAGAAAGAAGGAGTTAGGGAGAGAAAGGGGGAGAGTAAGAGAGAGGGGGAGAGTAAGAGAGAGGGAGAGAGTGAGAGAGAGATGAGTAATGAGAAAGGACGACAGCTGTAGAGCCCTGGCCTAAGGGTATAATAGATCAGTAACTTTCTTGGGAAGGGCCTACCTCGGAATGAGCCGTGAGAGCCCCCATCAGTGGCCCCAGAACTTCTGAGGGCGGGTTAGAGAAGGCACAGTGCTTCTAATGTGAACTTTCAACCCAGATGGTACAAGGTGTCTTTGATGAGCAGATGGTACTGGGAGTCTGTGAACAAGTCAGGGCAGTGGGGGCACCACCTGCTCTCAGGTGCTGCCCAGGAGGTCAGACCCCCACGGCATGGCCAGGGGACAGGTGACAGCTGGCTCTGTGCATGTGTTGGCCTTGACACTTGCTCTGGTGCCCTGGGTACCAGATGCTTGCCTTTATTCAGAGGCATACTTTTGTTCTCTTCTCTCTGCTGCCTGGATCTGAAGGTCAGTCGCAGCCAGAGGGCAGGGTCAGTGCAGCTTGGCTACCGCTGCTCAGCTATCCCGCAGACTGCGGACTCAGCCACCCAGACTTCAGGCTCTGAGTGGCTGGTTTCACCCAGCCTGTCGCCTCTGGTTTCTCCTACCAGAGCCACGGAGAGCTTTCTGAAATGCTTACTGGTATGGGCTGAATTGTGTCCCCCCACCCCAATTCACATGTTGATATTTGAACCCCCAGCATCTTAGACTGGGACCGTACCTGGGGATAGGACCTTTGAAGAGGTAACTAAGTTAAAATGAGGCCCCTGGGGCGGGCTCTAATCCAGCCTGACTGGTGTCTTTCTTAGAAGAGAAAGTTTGGACAGAGAGAGAGAGAGACCAAGGATGTTCAGAGGATAGACCACGTGAGGACACAGTGGGTTTTCTGTGGGGTTCTCTCGTGGCATCCCTGGAGAACCAACACCTCTGCCGAACTGCAGAACTTGTGTTTGAAATCTGCATCGGCCGTCCATCCTCTCAGATCTGCTCTCTGTGCGGCCTCCGGCCCCGGCCTCATCTTCCACCACCCCCAACTCAGCCTGCATCCACCCTCACCAAAGTCCTTGCAGTTGCCAGAGCGTGTGTTGTTCCCTGTAGGCCAAGCCCTTGCACGTGTTGTGTGCTGTGTCGGAAAGCTTGTTCCCCAACCTGGCAACTCCCATCTCTCCTTCGAGACTCCTTTCCAGGGTCACCTCCTCCCACCTCTGTGATGGGACCGCTAAGCAGGGCTCTGGTGGAAGTTACATGCTAGGTCCCCCGGCGACCCGTCATGTTTTCTCCTAGACTAGTTTTGTTCATCTCAGTGGCCCCAGAACTCAGCACACGACCAGACTTGGGATACAGTAGCACCTTTTTGGGAGCGCTTCCTCCGTGGCGGGTGATGGACTGAGCATCCCACCTGGATGACATCATCTAACTCTCAGCTACGACAGGAGCACCATGTACTTACACTTCCTACCACTGCACCAAGGAGTCAACAATGAAATGTACCACGTTCAAGGGAAGTGCTCACGCGGGGCTCAAGCCAGGCTGGGGCTTTACCTGAAGTCATGCCCTGGCTTGGCCTCCTTCCCTTCCCTTCCCTTCCCTTCCCTCCTTCCCTGCTCCTTCCACCCCTGTACTGATCCCTCCTGGCAGCATTCCCTGGATAAATCACTTCCCTCAAATCTTTGTCCCACTTCTGGGAGATTCTAATGTAAGATGGGGTCAGCAAACTTTTTCCATGAAGGGTGAGACAATAAATACTTAATACATGTTTTGAACTTTGTGGGCTGTCATAGTCACTCACCTCTGCTGTCCTAGTTCAAAAGTACCCATAGGTATTCTATGAATGAAGGTGCCTGGTTGTGTTCCAATAAAACTTTATTTAAAGAAATAGCATGTGGGCTGTATTTAGTCTGGGGGCCATGGTTTGCTGACCTTAGACTAAAGACAGCAGCCTTGGAAGCTTGGTGCTCTGTCACATCCTCATTTTTTTTTTTTTCCCCAGAGAGAGTTTATTTTTATTTTTTGGCTGTGCCGCTCGACTTGTAGGATCTTAGTTCCCTGACCAGGGATCGAACCCACACCCCCTGCACTGGAAGCACAGAGTCTTAAGCACTGGACCACCAGGGATGTCCCCACATCTTCATTTTTATAGACAAAAAAACGGAGGTGCAGAGAAGTGAAGTAGCCTGCCCAAGGTTATATGCTGGTGAGTGGCAGGGCCCGCAGCCTGGCTCTGAAGCCGGTATACTAAACTGCTCCCTGAAACCGGGGGCTGGTGGGGGCAAGGCAAGTGCCTTCCAGGGTGAAGGAAACAGGGTACAAAAGAGAGAGTTCTGTCTGGCTTCACTCCCTCCGTCTCTAGAAGTGAGTGAGTGAGTGAAGTCGCTCAGTCCTGTCCGACTCTTTGCGACCCCATGGACTGTAGCCTATCAGGCTCCCCCGTCCATGGGATTTTCCAGGCAAGCGTGCTAGACTGAATTGCCATTTCCTTCTCCAGGGGATCTTCCCGACCCAGGAAACGAACCTACCGTCTGAGCCACCAGGGAAGCCGCTCCATCTCTAGAAGGAACAGTAGCAAACATGTCCCCGGGGTGAGGGTGGGGTGATGTGTCTCCTCTAAAGTTCTGGGCGATTTCTACTAAATCATTAATCGTTTCATTTGCCTTCCTAAAGCACGGGGTGGACTGAGCAGGACTCCTGGAATCCTTTGTGAAACTATGAGGTGGAAAGATTTTAAAAATAGCACCAGGTTTTTTGACAAGTGAAGTGTTAATTACCCTGTCGATCCAGCACCCTGGCCCGAGTGCTGCCATCGTCTGCCCATGGGCTTGGAGCTCTCCCCCAGCTTTGAATCCTTTGTTGCGGAGTGATGTGAGGCTATCTGTGTGTCCCGAATTTTCTAGTCAGGTCAGGGAGCTGCATCATAATAAGCGCTTCCAACCTGAACGTGATTCTGATGGGGGTGTGGCGGATTCTTGCTTTCTATATACTCCAGGGAGTAGGGTGGAGGCTTGAGGAGCCCAGGTTGGTCCCACCCAGTGACGACCAGCCCAGGAAGCTTTCTGGCTAGCTTTCTGTGTGTTTGTGTATATGTAAACTACTCTGATGCTGGGAGGGATTGGGGGCAGGAGGAGAAGGGAACGACAGAGGATGAGATGCCTGGATGGCATCACCGACTCGATGGACATGAGTTTGAGTGAACTCTGGGAGTTGGTGATGGACAGGGAGGCCTGGCGTGCTGCAGTCCATGGGGTCACAAAGAGTCAGAGACGACTGAGCAACTGAACTGAAACTTTTCCTGAGCAAGAATATTTTATATTCATTGTAGTAAACGCTGCTAAACAAAAAGAAAAACCACCCACAATCCTATCCCCTGGGTTAGTGATTTATCAACATTTGGTTTCTTTCCAGTCTTTTGCTTATACTTATACACATTATTTATTTATTACCAAAATGGGATCCTACTGTGCAAATGGCTTTGTTTCAAAGACATAGTTTGACCATCTCTCCATGTCATTGCATATTCTTCCACAATGTCTTTTAAAATGGCCACGCATGAGACACTGGGTACATGCATCCTAAATTTATTTACCAATTCCTGCTTACTAGGGAAAAAGGTATCTTTCCCAGTTAGTTTGCTTGTATAAATAAAGCAGCTAAGTCTTTGTTCATCTTTGATGATCCCCTTATAGTTTTGGGTGTGAAATCACTGGGGCTTTGGGTAACATGGAGGAGGCTGGAGTGTTATTCATCTGTTCTTGGTTACCTACAGTTTCTTGACAAGACATTCTAAGGGGGCAGCTGGGGCATGTGTTTTAGATTGATTCCCAGCTCTGTCTGGAAAAGGTTTGAGAACCTGTGTGTATATTGTTTAACCTCAGTTTCTCTGTCTGTGATGTTTGAACAAGGGTGCTCGACCTTTTCATGTCATAGTTATAAAGATCTGATTCTCTTCCATTGATCTGGCCTGGTCCCCTCACTGCCTCAGTTCCCTCAGGTCTTGGCTCAGATGAGAAGAGTGTGAGCTGTTTATTTTCTAAATGCAGCTTTAATGAGGTGATTCAGTTCCTCTTTTTTCATGCTCCTTTCTGAGCATCCGCTGTCCCTCACTCTCTCACTTTACTGGGTATGTTTCTTAGACCACTGTGCCTTCTTGGCATCTGACATATCTGGTTTTCTTTTGTCTGTCTCTCCCCCCATCCTGAGAATATAAGTTCATGGAGGGCTAGGAGTTTCTTTGTTCATGGCCATGTCCCCAGTATCTGAATTACATTGTTTGCCTTCTAGAAGGTGCTCAAACATAATTTTGGGGATGACAAAATTCAAAAGTACTTGAATTTTGCATTTTCAAGTACTGAGTACAGTGCCAAGCCCGAATTGACGTACAGTAAATTGTTACTTATCTCTTAGGGGAGCTGAATGGAATGAAAGAGAAGTTGAAAAGGTGTGTTCCAGGCGTCGAAGCAGCAGGGATGCTCTGAGCAGACGGGAGGCGGGAGG
Organism: Oryx dammah; assembly: GCF_014754425.2. Classification (NCBI taxonomy): domain Eukaryota; kingdom Metazoa; phylum Chordata; class Mammalia; order Artiodactyla; family Bovidae; genus Oryx; species Oryx dammah. The sequence goes on along the minus strand of NW_024070197.1, from coordinate 25,163,320 downwards.
GGGGAGGGATGTCCTGGTGACAGGCAGCCCTTGGTGGAGCAGGAGTTGGGGCTGGTGGGGTGCTGGGCATCGGGAAGGTGTGGCCATCCCAGCCTGCTGTGTCCTGTCAGTGCCCTTCCTCTCAGGGACGCTGGCCCTCCTTGCCCCGATGCAGAGTCACCTCTCAACTAATCTCTTCCTTTGCTGTTTGGTTTTAAGGGGGAGTTGAGTAGCTGGAAGCCCATGGAAAGCCAAGGGACTTTCCCTTTCCTCCCTCGCTTTCTTCTTGAGCTACATTTCTCCTCTCTTTCACCCTCAGTCTCCATGCTACATACAGCTGCATTGAACTGCTTACTGCACCCCGAATGCTCTCTCCCATCCCTGGGTTTTTGCATATGCTGTTCACTCTGCCTGGAGCACCTTTCTTTCATTCTGTCCATTTGCTCCCTCCATCACAGCTAACTTTTGCCCAGCCTTCAAGACTCAGCTTAGGTTTTGCCTGGAAAGTACCCAGCACCCCTTCCCCAGTCTGGTGCCTCCCTGCCCCTGTGCTTCTGTTCTGCTTGCTTTTTTCATGCTGCACTATAACTGTTTTCTTATTGGCCTCCCTGACTACACTGCCTGAGTGAACACAGCAATGCTCACCATTTATCCTCAGCTCCTTGCTCAATACAGAGAAAGTGTTCGGTGCTGTTGAGTGAGTGGATTACTAATAAAATAGGCACCATTAAATGTCAGCAGGGGACATCTCTTGGGTGGGGATGCCTGTTTACAGTCACATGGTTAATTGATGGCAGGGCCCAGAGTCTCAGGTTCTTCTCCCAGGCTGTTACTGAATTTGGGTTTGGGTCCGTTTGCCTGATGTGAAGCGAAGCCAGTCTACTGACACCAGGTTGTGATGAAAGAAAGTACAGTGCTTATTGCAGGGTGCCAAGCTAGGAGAATGAGCAGCTAGTGCTCAGAAGACCTGACTCCCCAACAGCTTTCAGGGAAGTGTTTTTAAAAGCAACATAGAGGTGTGGGTTGCAGGGTGTCTGACCAGCTTATGGACATTCTTCTGACTGATTGGTGGTGAGATAGCAAAGGTGATGTTTGAGGAATCAACATCATCAACTTTCTGGTCCCAACTGGTCTGTGGTCTGTGTGCTTGTGATCAGCAGTTTTCATTTGGTGGGAGTCTGGTTTCTGTAAAAACAGCTTAGGAGTGTGCATCAAACGTTGTTATCTGTGTCGTCAGGGAGGAACTAAATGTCCTGTGACTGCTATATGGCTGATCTATTAAATTATTACCAGTTTCCTGCTCAATAGCTACACTTGTTACAACATGTTCACACTTTCTAATCATTAATTCAGACTTTTGAGATTCAGGCGGAGCCTGAAACCTTCCCATTTATAGAAACTGGCTACTTAGAGATGGGGGACTTGGAGGGCATGTATACCAGAGAGGATCCTGAAGGGTTCTGCTTGGTTTCAAGGCCGGTACTTCCATGGTTTCTGGATAAAGCATCCTGTGTGTCTAGGGGAGCGACATTCTCTGCTTGGTGTGATAGTCCTATTAGATTCAAATGCTTTGGCCAATTTCTATAAATGTGAACATTTGAATCAGGCAGCAGCTGCCATGGTAACTGGGTGAATCTTAGAACTTGGGGACTGGAGCAGACAAGAGATCAGATGACTTTTAAGGGGCTCTTTTTGAGTCGTGCTGGTATTTGGAAGCTCACCAGTGAGAATTGACTTTGCTCAAGTGCCCCAGGATGCCAGGTCTCTGCGCTTCCCTCTCTTTGGGAAGGGATCTTTAAGGACTTTCACTGTTTGTGGCCTCATCATCTTGACCTCTTGGATCCCAGGTTGTTTGGGGCTCAGATGAGGCAGACTTAGATTTTCCTTGGTACACCGAGGTGGCAAGACTGGGGAAGAGATATGGTAAAACAGGGGGATGACATCACACACACCTTTCATATTCTGTTCCAGTCAAACTTCCCAGTAACAGTCCAGGCTCATGGGTGCCTCTTTTTGGAGCTTTCTTAAGTGGCAGGACAGTGTTTTTGAAATATTAACTAATGTTATTTCCCCATGGCATTTCTTCTCCTCTCCATTCAGACTGCATGAATGTGTGGTCAATATTTTGAAACACGCACAGCTGTGGATATGCATATAGCTGTTCAGGCTGTGCATAAGTTCACCTGCTGCTCCCTGAATTATGCAGTGTGATAGCCCTAAAAAAGGATTTAACAACAAAAGAAAGTGGAGCTGCCTCAGGGACTTTGGCATTCAAAAGCCTTGGCCTTAGGGGAACAAAATGAACTCCAAGTATAGATAAAAAGGGTAAGAGAATATTGGATAACTAGAAACAAGAATTCTTCAGCCCCAGTCTAAATAAAGATAGATGCCATCGGCTGTCAGAGGCCGAGGAGGCAAGTGCATAGGAGTTAGTGGCTCTCTTGGAAGAAGACCCTCACCCCGCTCCCTGGCCACGTCCTAGTTAGGGCAGAAGGGTGTGGCAAGAACCTCAGGTCAGTTTGCAGAATGAAGAACCTCAGTTATGTGGGTTCCATTTCCCTGTGGAGCCCCTGAAAGGGAAGGGCTGCGTGGTAATTCTAGGCAGGCAGGACCTTCAAAGGTGGGTTGATTTCAGTGCTTTGGGCATAGCATCTGAGCTGGTCAGGGAGTTGAAGCTGACTGAGCCCGTGGCCGGGTCAGTTTTCTGGGCCATCTTCTGTGTGGATCAGCGATGAAGGTGGATGGGGTGATGGCCTGAGTGGACAGGGAACAGCCAGCATCAGGCCTTCCTCCTCCCAGACCTTGACACTCCTGGGAACTTAGATGCCTATTTGTGGGGAAGTGAAATTGGAATTCTCATTTTGGCCAAGATCTCTACTTTGGTGGGGTGAGAGGTCAAAGTAGAGATTAAGTTGCATTAAAGAAAAACAAGGTAATGTTTCTTGCAGTCAGACCTGAATCTTGGATACAAGACTTGTTCCTGCAACAACAAATTGCTTCAAGATTCACGAAAAGAAGCCTGATTGGCTGTCACTGGCTTATGTTGGTAGTTATCCACCAGGGCTGTTTCTTAGAAATACTTAGTGAAGTGAGGTGAAATTGCTCAGTTGTGTCCGACTCTTTGCGACCCCGTGGACTGTAGCATGCCAGGCTCCTCTGTCCATGGGATTCTCCAGGCAAGAATACTGGAGTGGGTTACCATTTCCTTCTCCAGGGGATCTTCCTGACCCAGGGATAGAACCCGGGTCTCCCGCATTGGAGGCAGATGCTTTAACCTCTGAGCCACCAGGGTAGCCCAAGGGAGCTTGCAAAAACACACAAGTGCTTTTAGGTTTAGAGAAGCAGACTGTCTCAGATGGGGTTGGTCTTTATATTCTGTTGGCTAGATTAGTGCCTAAAAAGTAACCAGAGAGAATCTTTCTTTGTGGAATTTGCTGTGTGCTTTTGGAAAAATTCCTTATCCTTTTTCTTGTTCTGTTATTTATGAAAGTGGGTAAATCTCTCTTTTTGGGAGTAACTCTGAACGCTCAGAAATCCTCAGAAGAGAGATCATAAAAGAAATAGATAGCAATGCTGTTCATTAAAAAAAGCATTCCATGATTACTGTTTGAAAAGTAGTCTTTGGCACTTAGAAATTCATTCTTTAACATTAGCAGATGAAGTAGTAAAATGATGATAATAGTAATAAAACTAATTACCTATAAAGAGAGAAGAAATAGACGGAGGGGACAGGGTCCAAAGCAGAACTTTTCAGGATGTACCTTTTCTGTGCATTTGACTTGGAAACAATGTAAATGTTGTACATGATTACAGAACATAATGAGCTGAAGAAATGGGGAAAAAGCCCCGAAGTACCTGCAAAATGAAAATAACCTTGGTTGATTGAGAGAAATATGAAGCACTGGAACCTGATTGTGTACCAGGTTGGAGGTGCACAAAGATAAATTATTTCACAGGACTTTTAAATCACAATAATTGTATATACCCAGTAGAATATATCCTAAAAACAAAATAACTAAAAAAGTAGATCTTACACTGTTTTCAGTAAAAATATCATCAGGAATAATTATTGTTCAAAACTTTCTGTCATGCACAGAGTAAAATAAAGTAAATAAGTAACGATGTTATTAGAAACCAAGATTTTCAGCATGAGAAAAGATACAAATGTAAGTGTAAGACTTCAAGGAAAAATTCTGTAATTTAAAATTTGAATTGGAAATATTTTAGGTTTATGATATATTTTCTCTTAAAATACGCACACATGTGCACACTGTTTGTGTTTCTTACATCTGTAAGCCCCAGAAGCCTAGAATAATGACCAATCTTGTAGCAATGCAAGGCTCAGACTCATTTTTTAGTCTCCAAATCCCATTCAACCCTGGAAGGGGTGCCATTTCAACCAAATGCAGCATGTGGAGCTTTAGATCCTAGTTCGAGCAGAACAACTATAAGGAAACACTTCTGAAATAATTGGAAAAATTTGAAGACCTGTTTGATATTTGATGAAATTAAGCCAATTATGATAGTATGTGTGTTTTGGCTATGCTTTTAAAAAGAAGCTTTATCATTTAAAGGTAAATACCGAAGTATTCACAAAAGACAACTCATGGGTTTGCTTCAAAATGTTTCAGTAGGAATGGGGGAAAATTGGGGGAAGTTATAGAAAAAAAAGACTGGACGTGCATTGATCATTAATTACATGGGCATTCATTGTGCTATTCTCCGTACTTTCACATATGTTTAAAAATTTCCGTCAAAAAATTGCTTTAAATTGAAAAGAAGGAGTAGGAGAAGAAAGAAGAGGGATTCCACGTATCTCCCAAGTCAGAGGATTCTTAGGTTGTCCTCCAAGAGAGAAGTCCAGGCACCTCCACACAGCACAGGCACTCCCCTCTGCCCAGAGGTCCCAGTGCCTGCCGGGCAGGGGGACACATGACTGGTGACCCAGGCAGTGATTCGAAAATCATGGCAGTGAGTTGGATAATCCATTTAGAGCAGCTGGCTGAACTGGCCTGGTGGGAGGGCAGCTGGAGCGTGAGCAGAGGGAACTGAGGGGCCATGGTCCCTCTTCTCTCTGGCCATGGCTTTTAAAAAGAACAAATCCTATTTTTAAGGTACTTTGGTCCTACTTAGAAGATATCACTGGGAAGGGCTCACCGAAGTCAGGCTCTGGAGACACTATGTAATTCCAGCTTTAAAATATTTTGTAATGCAAATTTGTTTTTTTTTTTTTCAAATTTTAAAAACAACATATTCTTTTTTTTAATTAATTTTTATTGGAGTATAGTTGCTTTACAATGTTGTGTTGGTTTCTACTGTAAAACAAAATGAATCAGCCCCTTCCTTTTGGAGTTCCTTCTCATTCAGGTCACCGCAAAGCATTAAGTAGAGTTCCCTTTTTGATAAAGTATGTTCTTATTATCTATTTTAAAATAACATATTCTTAATATTCAGTTCAGTTCAGTTCAATCTCTCAGTCGTGTCCGACTCTGCGTCCTCATGAATTGCAGCATGCCAAGCTTCCCTGTCCATCACCAAAACCAGCTTGAACATCTGGAAGTTCACAGTTCACATATTGCTGAAGCCTGGCTTGGAGAATTTTGAGCATTACTTTACTAGCATGTGAGATGAGTGCAATTGTGTGGTAGTTTGAGCAATCTTTGGCATTGCCTTTCTTTGGGATTGGAATGAAAACTGACGTTTTCCAGTCCTGTGGCCACTGCTGAGTTTTCCAAATTTGCTGGCACATTGAGTGCAGCACTTTCACAGCATCATCTTTCAGGATTTGAAATAGCTCAACTGGAATTCCATCACCTCTGCTAGCTTTGTTCGTAGTTATGCTTTCTAAGGCCACTTGACTTCACATTCCAGGATGTCCTGCTCTAGGTGAGTGATCACACCATTGTGATTATCTGAGTCATGAAGATCTTTTTTGTACCGTTCTTCTATGTTATTAAATAGCACATTATGTAAAAAGCGTAATGTTTTGTAAAAGGAGTTAGACACAACAGAATACAGAAGATATTATTCCATTTGTATAAAATTCAAAAAGAATGCTTGAAGCTATGTTTGTTTAGAGATACATGATCAAGTGGTGATTTAGAGGAAAAACAAGTGTGTGAACAGTAAGATGGTGAGGGGAGTGGTTATTTTAGTGAGGAAGGAGGGGGCTGGGGTCAGAAAGGTCATGGTGGTCTTCTGGGGTGCAGACATAGGGAGTAGTCACATGGGTGTTTAGTCCTCTCTTCATTAAGCTGCAAATTTATATCTTTTCTAGATGTGTAGTATTTCACAATATAAATATAAAAACAATATACTTTGCCTATAGGAAATTCAGAAAATGGGGAAAGTACAAAATAGAAAAAGACAGGCCACCTATGATCACTCCTTCTGAAAGTAACCACAGTTGACATTTTGGTGGGAATCATTTTAGAAGGAGTTGACCTTGGTAGTTAAGAAGTGGACTTGGGAGTTAAACAGACCCAGCCAGATTCAGATCTTGGCCTTGTCTTATACTAAAGATAAAAACTGGGAAAATGATTAAAGTTCTGCAAAGGGGGAATAATAATAATAATAACAATACTTATCTTGGCAAGATGTCATGGGGATCAAATGAAACAATGCATGAAGAACATCTAGACATAATAAATGTTCAATATGTTAGCTATTTTTAGCTCATTTCAGTCTTTTAAAAACTTATGTGTATTATATATGATCTCTGTGTTATATGCATATACATATAATAAATATTTTTACAAAATTATGATTGTACTCTTAATCCTGACTTGAGGCAATTTTTTAAAAAGTGATTATCCATCACTGAACTTCTCAGAGGGACACTTCTGTACAATAAAGCCTGAATAATCTGGTGTAACTTCCAGAGCGGCCTGTAACCAGTGTTGCTCCATCATTCTCCAGGGTGTCTGCCTAAGCCTTGGTTTACCTCACCCCCTTTGCTGGTGCCCCTTCTCCTTGTTTGCTGGTTGAATTTCTGCTCATTCTTTGGGAACTAGCCTAACTTCTCCTCTGTGAAACTTTCCCAGCTGAGGCAGGAGAGAGCAGTCCTCTCCCTGCAGATTTCCTGGGCCATGGAAGCCTCAGGGGGAGGAGCCCCCATTCCATCTTAGCTCCAAGGCACAGCTGGAACCTTAGTTACTACTTACCAATAAGGGTGGTGAACTGGTCCCAGGCTTGTTTCCGGCTGACCAGAAGGCCATTAGAAATGAGTCTCAGGTCAGGGCTCAGGGTGGGGATAACCTGCACAGATGCTAGACCTTTGAGCAGAATTTTAAACACGTCAAGGCAGTCGACTCCTTCTTATCTTCTAAAAGCTGAAAACAAACTGCAGATTAAAACATAAGGGCTCATTCTCTCACATAGAAAAAGTCCAGAGATGGTGTTCAGGGCCTGAGAATGGAGGCTGACTCCCATCTATCTGCTTTTCTTTTCTAGGGGGCTGCATTATGAGAGGTCCCAGCTGCCGGAAACCCATTTTTCACATGAAGAAACGAAGGCTTAGAGAGCTGAGTGCACTTGCCTGAGGTCACGAAAGACGGAATTGGGATTTGATCCGGTTCTGTTTGATTTTGAAGCCATTGTTCCTTAACTATCAGGCTGAATGGCTCTTACCTCCCTTTGGCTTCCCTGGTGGCTCAGATGATAAAGCTCTGCCTGCAAAATGGGAGACCTGGGTTCGATCCCTGGGTCGGGAAGATCCTCTGGAGAAGCAAATGGCAACCCATTTCAGTACCTTTGCCTGGAAAATCCCATGGACGGAGGAACCTGGTATGCTACAATCCGTGTGGTTGCAAAGAGTCAGACACGACTGAGTGACTTCACTTTTCCCCTTTGGGAAAAAGAGGGCCTGAGAGAGTTAAAATGACTTGGCAAAGATTATAAACCAAGAGAGTAGGAACACCATCAGGACCCAGGCTCCCAACACTTGCTGCTGAGCTGCTGACGTCGTTGCCCAGAACCTCGGAGCAGCACCCCGGGCAAGCTGACTGATGGGGCCCAGATCATCCTCAGGTTCCTACCCGCTCTGTGCCGTTCTAACCGAGAGGCATCCAGGCTAATCAAGGCCAGAGGAGGACTGGTGAGGTTCCAGGAGAAGCTGCAGACTTAGCAGGAGGGAGCAAGAAGCATCTTTTGATTTGTGAGCTAAACCCCTTTGATCTGAGAATCAATAAGAGTAAATTGGCTAGGACACAGAAGCCTTTCTCTGCATGCCCTGCGTGCACTAGCTCTTGGACTTGCTGCCCTCCAGCACTGGGACTCCCTCCAGGATGGCGCCTGCACTGGCCCCTGAGGACAAGCAGGCAGCAGATGGAGTTATCACTCTGCCAGCACCGAACTGGCAGTTTTTTCACTGATTCCAGCCCACAGTGTGACTTCAGTGTCTCTTCCCCACTGTCTAGTAGGGGCAGCTGTCCCAGAGTCAGAGCTGTAGGACAAAGGCCTGGATTTAAGAGATCTTTTTGGAATATGCCAACTGGACCATAATAAAACTTCCTGGAGGCCCTACAGGGAACACCATAGGACTACTTCAAGACTCTTTAGCCTCGGTCAAGGACTGAGCGCTGTGACCAGCCAGGCATTTGCAGCCTGGGGCCTATCTGTCCTGTCAATCACTCAGAAGCTTTTACTGACCACCTGGTCAGTTTCAGGAGCACCTAGGATCAGCAGACCCAAAGCTAGAAGGGAATGCTATAGTCAACTTGTCTACTCCTGAATCCCTATGGCAAAGCAGACCTACTGGGAACATTTTCTGGTTGTAAATCATTTGGCAGCACATGCTCAGCACTCAGTGAATAAGCACTGAATGAATGAAAACATGAACAATGCTGTAATGAATGACTTGGCCATGAAGTTCTGCAGGAAACTCTGAGAACTCACATCAGCTGTACAGGAATCGAGACAAGTGTGAGCTCAAGAAACCAGCACCTGGGTGTTCCTGACACTCTCCTCACGGAGCATGGACCTGTCCCCTGATCTCTTGTCCTGTCACAGGCAGGTTTCCTTGTCTCTGGTGGGTGTAGTATGGTGATCAAGACAGTGAGTTTCAGCGTCCAGCACATCTGGGTTCAAATCCAGCCTCTGTCACCTGTTAGCTGTGACCTTAAGAAAATTACTTCATTTTTTAGAGACTCAGTTTCTTCATCACCAGAATGGAGCAATAGCTGAACATGCATATTCCTCCTGGTAAAGAATTCTATGAAGAAAAGTAAGGCAGTTTGAGGCGGAGAGGACATGCGACGGTGGGCTATGCTCTTATTATACACTCTCTTCAAGGAAGACCTCACTGGTGAAGTTGATGTTTGAGCAGAAACTTGAAGGATATGGAGGAAGAGGCTTTGTGGTCCCAGGAAAGTGCAGTTTAGGCAGAGGGATTACCAAGTGAGAATGCTCTGATATGGGGATGCACTTTGATGTTGGGTACCATGTGAGAAGAAGTGAATGGGCTCAACGATGGTTTTTGGCCTGAGAAACTGAAAGAATGGACTTTCCATTTATTGAGATGAGAAGGACTGTATTTTATTGTGGAAGAATTTAATTTTTAATAAACTTTTGACATTAGGATAGTTTTGACACGTAGAGAAATTGTGATGATACTACAAATCCCCTCCCACCCCGCCTCCCTTATTTGTATAATCTATTAGTATACAGTTGTCACAATTAATGAATCAATATTGATACATTATTATTGACAGAAGTCCATCCATTATTCAGATTTCTTTGGTTTTTACCTAATGCCCTTTTTCTGTTCTGGGATCCCATCCAGGGTATCATAGTACATTAACAGTCATGTGTCTTTAAGCTTCTCTGTGTCCGTTTTTCAACATTTCCTTGTTGGGTGTTTTAAAAAAAATGAACTTGGCAGTTGTGAGGAGTGACGGTCAGGTATTTTGTAGAATATCCCTCAACTAGGATTTGTCTCATTTTTTCCCCCCTCATAATTAGGGCTGTGATTTATTTGGAGTAAGACCTTAGAAATAGAGTGCTCTTCTTATCGTATCACACCAAGGGTACATTCTACCAACGTGCCTTGCCATGTTGATGTTAAACTTGATCATCATCTGGATAAAATGGTGTTTTTCAGGCTTTTCTATTACAAAGCAACTTTCTTATACCTTTCCCAGGCTGTGCTCTCTGAAAGGAAGTCATTCGGTACAATCTACACTTAAGAAATATTATGATCCACCTTCTTGAGGGCAGAGTATTTTCATAAATTATTTGGAATTCTGCATTTAGCTAATCTCCTCCATTTACTTATTCATTCAATCATTTATGTTAGTGTGGACTCATGGATTTTTGCTGTATCAGTTCAGTTCAGTTGCTCAGTTGTGTCCGACTCTTTGCAACCCCATGAACTGTAGCACGCCAGGCCTCCCTGTCCATCACTAACTCCTGGAGTTTACCCAAACTCATGTCCATTGAGTCGGTGATGCCATCTAACCATCTCATCCTCTGTCGTCCCCTTCTCCTCCTGCCCTCAATCTTTCCCAACATCAGGATCTTTTCAAATGAGTCAGCTCTTCGCATCAGGTGGCCAAAATATTGGAGTTTCAGCTTCAATATCAGTCCTTCCAATGAACACCCAGGACTGATCTCCTTTAGGATGGACTGCTGGGATCTCCTTGTAGTCCACAGGACTCTCAAGAGTCTTCTCCAACACCACAGTTCAAAATCATCAATTCTTTGGCACTTAGCTTTCTTTATAGTCCAACTCTCACATCCATACATGACCACTGGAAAAACCATAGCCTTGACTAGATGGACCTTTGTTGACAAAGTAATGTCTCTGCTTTTTAATATGCTGTCTAGGCTGGTCATAATTTTCCTTTCAAGGAGTAAATGTCTTTTAATTTCATGGCTGTAATCACCATCTGCAGTGATTTCGGAGCCCCCCAAAATAAAGTCAGCCACTGTTTCCACTGTTTCCCCATCTATTTGTCATGAAATGATGGGACTGGATGCCATGATCTTCGTTTTCTGAATGTTGAGCTTTAAGCCAACTTTTTCACTCTCCTCTTTCACTTTCATCAAGAGGCTTTTTAGTTCCTCTTCACTTTCTGCCATAAGGGTGGTGTCATCTGCATATCTGAGGTTATTGATATTTCTCCTGGCAATCTTGATTTCAGCTTCTGCTTCATCCAGCCCAGTGTTTCTGATGATGTACCCTGCATAGAAGTTAAACAAGAGGGTGACAATATACAGCCTTGACGTACTCCTTTTCCTATTTGGAACCAGTCCATTGTTCCATGTCCAGTTCTAACTGTTGCTTCCTGACCGGCATACAGGTTTCTCAAGAGGCAAGTCAGGTGGTCTGGTATTCCCATCTCTCTCAGAATTTTCCACAGTTGATTGTGATCCACACAGTCAAAGGCTTTGGCATAGTCAATCAAGCAGAAATAGCTGTTTTCTGGAAGTCTCTTGCTTTTTCGATGATCCAGCAGATGTTGGCAATTTGATCTCTGGTTCCTCTGCCTTTTCTAAAACCAGTTTGAACATCTGGAAGTACACGGTTCATGTATACTTGGCTGTATACTTTGGGTTATAATCTAGTACTACTTTAGTTTGTTGCTGAAGTTGTTTGGCCATTGAGAGTTCTTCCATTTGGCTCCTGTGTCTTTTTGACATATCCCTATCATTTATTGTTTTCTTACAGTTAGTACGCTTCAGGCTCATCTTGTATATTTTCTTCCCTAGTCTCTAGAATTAGCTATTTCTCCGAGGATCCCTGGTTTATTTTATTGAAGAATGGTATTACCAAGATCTAGAAGCCAGTTCTGCTAGTTGCTACTGGGACATTGTTGTTTCTAGTCCAGGAGCTCAAATTTGGTAATATTAAGTTCAAGTCTCTCATTTGATGTCTAAGTTGAGATGTGTACACAAATAGCAATTCTGTATAGAGGTCTGGAGTTCAGGGAGGGATCTGGGCTGCAGAGGCACATTTGAGACTCATCATAGTGGAAATGATCATAAAATTACAAGACTGGATGAAACTTCCTAGCAAGCAAAAGGTAATTAACGAGAGATGAGGAGTGAGCAAAGAAGGTGAGATGTGGCCAGTGAGATAGAAAGGCATGAGGAAAGATTTTTCAAGAAAGAGATAGTGATCAGTTGTGCCAAGTGTTGACAATATTGATGAGATGGTTGAGTGAAATGAGCACTGAGAATTGATCAGTGGATATAGCCATGGGGAGGTCATTGGTAATCCTAACCACTACTCTTTTAGGCAAGTTTTGGAGACAAAAAAAAAAAAAAAACAAAACAAAACTCCTGACAGCTTCAGAGGAGACAGGGAAGAGAGAACCCAGAGACACTGAATTTGGATAGCTTTGTAAAGTTTTGTTCTAAAGAAGAGTGGAGAAATGGGGCAGTAGATGGAAAGGGATGTGGATCAAGAGAAGTATTTTTTTTATTATTTTAATTTTATATTGGAGTATAGTTGACTAACAATGTCGTGTTAATTTCAGGTGTACAGCAGTGATTCAGTGATTCAGTTATACATATACACGATGTCTTCTTTTTCAAATTCTTTTGCCATTTACATTATTACAGGCAGTAGGTCCTTGCTGGTTATCTATTTTAAATATAGCAGTTCCCCAAACTCCCAATCTATCCTTCTCCTTCTGGTAACTATAAGTTTGTAAGAGAGGATTTTTAAATTTATCCTTTTTTAAAATAGCTATTACTGTGTGTTTAATTCTTAGGAGAATAATCCAGTGGAAAAGAGAAACAATGGTTCAGTAGCAACTGGGGACAATAGCTGCAGTGTTTATTGAGAATTTACTATTTGCTAGCTGCTAAATGCTTTGCATGTACCATCTTATCAGGTACTCACAAAACCCTACAAGGTAAACATGTTTCTTATTTAAAATACTAGAAAACTGAGGGCCAGAGAGATCAAGAAACTTGGCCAAGGTCTAACAGCTTGTGAATGGTGGATTCAAGATTCAAACCCAGGTTTTTTTGACACCAAAGTTCATGCTCTTAGCCAATATACTGTCTCCTAAATCTTTGGGAAATTCCCTCTTCTCTCTCCTTCATTTGCTTCTTTCTTCTTCAGAAGAAAGAATTTTTATTTTTATTTTTCAGAAGAAAGAATTTTTAGAACAGTGGACACTGTGTGGGCTGATAACCCTTTCTGCGGTTGAGCTATGGAGCCACCATACTTCTCTTGAGCCACATAAACAAGCCAGTAATTTCTGATGTTCCTCTTCTCCAGTATAGATCCCAAGATCCCTCCAGCCAGCCAGCCAGCCAGCCAGCTAGCCCAGGAATATACGGAGCACCGGATAAATGTTAGATGCTAGGGCTACAATAGGAAATGGACGCAGTGAATGCCTGCCCTCACAAAACTTACCATCTCCTTCCTGAGACCTTTGGACAAAGGAGGCCAGTTCTGTAGTGAAAAGTAACAGTGACCTTTTTCTTCCTCTGGTCTCAGGCAGGTACTATAAGGAAGGCAGAGGGGTTGAGTGTAGCACAAAATGGATAAGCAGGGACTCTGGAGAACTGAAAAGTGTGTGCCCTACCTCAAGCAGGGAGCCACTCCTGAGTTCCTCCTGAATATGGTCCCCAGGCCATATTGTCAGTGTTGTCAGTTATTTGTATTTTGTCCAAAGAAGGTGGAAAATTAACATTTTTATGTGAGAACTCCCAATTTAAAGATCTAGGCAACTCATTCTACTAAATCTTCCCCTGTCTGTTCCCCCTTTTTGTGCCCCCCAAATCCCCCCTACCCCATCTGTGGGTCTGATCCACTCTATAGGCTGTTGGTTTGCAATTTTTGCTTTATGGCAACCCAGTGGATTACCTAGCTTGATAGCCCCCTTTTAGGAGATGCGATTTCATCCTTGCTACTCTTTGATCTTATTAAAAATTCAGATGAGACTTTAGCCCTGCAACTGTTACCACTTAAGAATAATTTCTCTGAAATATGCCTTCTGGTTAGTGAAATTACTGAAGTATCCCCAGAGAACGCATGCATAAACATGCGTTTAGCTATGTGGGTGTTATTTAATTTTAAAAGCTACCTTGTTTAAGTAAAAAGCTTGAAAGAAATATAGGGAAACTCTTTGGTGTTTTGGAGCCCACTTTGATAGGAACAGTCAGAGCACAGGACAGGACAACACAACTCAGAAGCTTGGAACTGGGACATAGCCAGTCTTCAGTGTTAGGTCACTGAATTGAGTCTCCCCGAAGGCAGAGCTGTCTAAACCATGCAACCATCAACCGTTGCTCAGTGGACTGTGTGAAGGACTCGGGATCTTGATTTGCTCTCATACTTAGATTTTCTGTGCCACTTTGTGGCTGAGCTTAGGTGCCACCCTTCACAACATATGCGTAAACACCCCCAGCATTGTCATTCCCTGTTGCGTGGCTGCAGACACCCAAGTAGAGAGAGGATGTGCTTCTGTATTTAGAGAGACCAAGAAGAAGTCAAGATTAAAGTGTCAATCTTGAATTTATGTTCTTTGTCCACCATGTATAATACAGTGTTTCCTATACACCATGTGATAATGATTCTTATCGCAGCTTTGTACCACCTGTGTTCTTAGCTATACAGTTTAAAAAATACCCCATATTTTTGCTTAAATAATTGAATTTATAAGGAAAATTTATCTCACCATCATTAATCTGAAACCATTATTACTGGCCATGAATAGAAGGTAACAATAAGGTATGATAAAATCACATAAGCATTACAGTTTTGTAAATGTTTGTCTGTGTATTATTTATACTTATTTTGCATGCCGTTAGTGGAATGCGTGATGTCTAGGCCCTTCTGTGAGGAAAGAAGAGTATACCTGGCTTTGAATATGAGTGAGCAGTAGCTCCGGCTCACCTCTCTCCTCAGTGATTTTGTACCTCTGTTGCATGACTCAGTTCTTTCGGGGTAGCTATTAGTTCATTCATTCATTCATTGACTTGACAGTCATTAGATTCCTACTCTGAACCATGCAGTTTCCCAAACCTGTGATCCCCCCTTTTTTCTTTTTCTCTCTCCTGAGTGAGATTTTTTCCTTGGGTCATGAATGGTGGGGTATATT
Organism: Oryx dammah; assembly: GCF_014754425.2. Lineage (NCBI taxonomy): Eukaryota > Metazoa > Chordata > Mammalia > Artiodactyla > Bovidae > Oryx > Oryx dammah. The sequence goes on along the minus strand of NW_024070197.1, from coordinate 25,148,282 downwards.
GCCTTGATATTTTGTCAGGCTTCTTTGGCTGCAAACTGGGCTGATCTTCAGCCAGAACACACAATAACAGTCTTACCAGTTCCTTATGACTGCTGTTTGCCCTGATTGCTGAGGGCATCTGGTTCAAATGTGTTGTTTGCTAAATTTTTGGAATATAACTATTAGTGGCAAGCATCAGAAATTGATTAAAATTAGTTTAAGCAAAGAGGCGTTCATTGGAAGGAACTGAGAGGTCACCGAATTTTTTGAAGGCCGAAGAATCAGGCAGGCAGAGTCAAGGTCAATCTGGAGTGCAACGATGCGGGAGACACCAGCACGGTTAGCACCTGATGCTGCCCAGGAACGGACACCACAAAGGTTGGCCTCTTGACTCACCGATCAGGACATAAAATCCAGAGAGTGCCTGACTGCCTCGGGCTTCGGTCAGCTGGACACAAGTTGAGAAGCAGAGTGCTAGGCACAGGTATTTATATCTCAAAGAAAAGAAGTAAGTTCTCAGAAGGAAATAGAGGTGCTTTTAGAAAAGGGAGGTAGAGGCTGGGTGATCAAAAGGCAAGATGAATCCAAATATATTGCATTTTCAGATCTGGCAGAGAAAAACTTTGTATTTCTAAACTTAGAAAAGCTTAAAACTTGTTTATCAGGGGAATAATTGTGGGATGGGAAGAAGATGAATTTTGTCATAAACCATAACATTGGAAAGTAATGGCAATACTTACCCTTTAATCATTTATAAGAAAGAAGTGCATTTTTCTCTCTCAGCGATTTTGTACCTCTATTGCATGACTGTACTGACATGGTGTCACCAACTCGATGGACATGGGTTTGGGTGGACTCCAGGAGTTGGTGATGGACAGGGAGGCCGGGTGTGCTGCGGTTCATGGGGTTGCAAAGAGTCGGACACGACTGAGCAGCTAAACTGACTGACTAAACCTGCCTATTTATTTATTTATTTGGAGTAAAGCTGCATATTTAATGAGAAAGATCATTGTACCTTGAGTGAAAGTTCCTCATTTCCCCAGGAGTTCCTCTCTGACTTCATTTTGGTAAAGCAAATAAACACCCCTGTCCCCACAGAGGTGGGATTTAATGAGTAGGATATTTATCCCAGTTCTTTCACTAAGTAGCTTATGAGAGGAAATCTTTGGCAAGATGCTTTCCAGGAAGCTTTTGTGTGGCCTGAAGCCAAGACAGACTTCCCAATGTCTCTCCTGGGTTGATGTTACCCAGACTGGTATTCTAAAGCATCCAGATCTTTTGAGGCCTCCCCAGTTCACGAGCATTCCTCCTGATGAACTGACTTTTAGGTAGTACTCCTCAGTTTATCAGCCTTGTGGGGAAAAATAGTTTTCTTGATTATTTAGCGTCAGGCAGATCAAACCCCAGATATCTGACTGAACTTTTGACTCAGTAGTTTTGATATTCAGAGTGCTAACTTCAGTTCTCCAGAGTTGCAGTGTGTTGGATCGTTGGGGCTGTTAAACTGTGGCTAGACCAGGAGAAATGGCATGTGTGACTTTAGTCGAAGGGAGATACCAATAGTCAGTCAAGCCAGGAATAGTTTGAGAATGGATTTTTCTAAAGAAAAATGAATCACTGTTTTTCTAGCTTTTGACACATATATGCATGTGTGTGTATGTATGAATATATGTATATATATATCAGTATACACACACACGCAGGATTCATGAAATAGTACTTTGTGCAAATACACTGTGCTTTTTAAATTTCATTCTTTTCTTTTAAAAATTCTGGTCACAACCCTTTAGTATTGATTTTACTATAACCACAGTTTAAAAAAAACCAGTATAGATGGTCCAAGTCCAAAGCCAGCACCTTCTGCCCTATTTGCTGTTGGTGGAGCAGTCCACAGTGCTGATTTCTGCCCACTAAATAGATTTGGTATGTGCAAAAAAGGCATCCTAAAAACCTCTTGAGTTAGCCACCAGGAGATGCACTTTTATGCTTGGTTTCTCTTCTTTCCCATCCTGAAAAATATTCTCTGACTTCAGGGCTGGATATTTCAATGCAGAACTCTGTGCAGTGAAAACAGCCCCTGCTTACTGTCAGTCACTGTTCTGAGAACTTTGCCTATGTTATCTCCCTTAATCCTCATAATAACCCTGTTTGTAAGAGGTGGACATCATTCTTAATATCCATTTAAAGATAAATAAGTGAATTCCCGAGGAGATTTCATAACTTGCTCCAGGTTGCACAGTTACAAGGGGGTGGAGTTGAAATTTAAATCTAGACTTCTCTGACTTTAAAGATTTTTAATAAAACATTCTCCTTAAGATGTGTAAGTATGAGAGCTGGATAATTTAGATCAATTCCACAGTGTGGTATTTACTTTCTAGCAGAAGGTTCAAATAACAGTACTCAGCCTAGGGCCCAGAAACGTGGCGGCTTGTCACAGGGTACAGCTGCGTGAGATGCTCCGTGCGTGACTGGCCAACACCAAGGACTAAGCCTTGGTGATGGCCCAAAACACCTCCCTCTGAACTCAAAGCACCCTGCCATCTGGAGAAATGCTTCTCTTATGTTTTGAGGGATTGCTAAACATAGCAAGGCCTCCTGCAGCAAAACATACCTTCCACATAATTATCTGTTGGCTTTGAGAAAATCCAGCCAGAGAGAACACAGCCAGCTCCAGAGAGTAAGAAGAGAGCACACATGTTCAAAGAGCACCTGCATTTGCCATCCATGTAAACTCTAGTTCAAACCAAAGAGTTTACCATTGCTTCATAGATGGCTGGTGTTATATCAATGCAAGCTTCCCCAAGGTCACCTGGGAATTGCAATATTTTACAGTCCAGACCTCTGACATGAACCAGATGGCTCCCTTCTTTTTTCATAAAACATGTTTACTTCTTCTCATCTTCTGTCTGACATTTATGGAGTACCTGGTCAGATGAGCAAAGAAAAATAAGGCAAGGCTCATCTGCTCTTGAAGCTGATGCAGTCTCCTCCCTTCCAGAACTGCCTATCACAGGGCTTTGTGCATCTCCCGAGGCCTCACCTGTCTCTCTCTGCTCTTCTGTTCTGTTTCTGTAAACTCCTCCCTACTTTCCCCAGAGATGATCACAAATTAATGTGGGCAAGGAGACCAGCACGTGATGAAAGGCAGGATTTTAAAAAAGGAAATTTTTCCTCTGTAGACATTGTAGGCTTGTCTCCCCATGGTTCTTCAGCTTCCAATCAGACATGCCAATTAGATCTCCATAAACAAGGAGAATATCAAATGAGAGTGGTTAAACATAGAAAGTTGTTCGGAACTCTGCTAACACTGTGAGTTAATATTTATTTTTTTAGCCACGATATGCAGCTTGTGGGATCTTAGTTCCCTAATGAGGGATTGAACTCATAACCCCTGCAATGGAAGTGCAGAGTCTTAACCACTGGACCACCAGCAAAGTCCCATGTGGGTTTATATTTCTTACTCTTGTGTTCTCCATCTGTATGTATTATTCTGCTCTCAACCTGCAATCTCTTACCTACTATACAGGATTCTGGAGACTATTTTGCCATCATCTTTATCAGAGTTGACAAGTAGCACTTACATAGTTTCGGTGGTTGATCAACTGATACTTTATAAGAATACGTACTGTTGTCTCTTTCGATCTCCCTCTGACTACACATGGCAGGTGCCGAATACACGTTTGTTGAATTGATTCTTTAAAAATTGATCTGGGCAAGCACCACCATGATAGTTTCAGTGCCAAGATGTTGGCTACAGCCCAGGTCCATCTCGAAAGGGTTTTCATGTTCCTGGATGGTATAAAACAGAACACTCTCAAAAGGAAATATTGATAAAATGAGAACTCTGAGAGTCAGCAAAGCTTTCTTGATTAGAGGCTAAGGTCCTATCAGCCAGTGCCAACTGCCGTCTTTTCCTACAGTGCCCTTTGCTTGTCCTAGGATGTGATTATAGGGATTACAGGAATATAGAAAAGATAGGAAGGCTAAACTTAAGGTTGTGAAATATTACAGTGAGAGAAGGTTGAGGGACATGTGGACAAAAGGTGACTGTTGGAGTTATCTGGAAGATGATTAAAACCTCGTTCCCATCACCGGGCAAACATCAATTCTCAATAACATCTCCTAGAATTCCACAGTCCAGACAGAGTGGTCTCTCTCTCCTATTCTCTCAGGACCCCAGAATGCCCCAAGGGTCTTAGAATTTTAGGGCTAGAAGTAACTTTCGATATCACTGAATCCAAGAGATCTTGTTTTATAAGTGAATCTTGGTCTAATTTAATACCTTCAGTTGTTCATTAATTCAGTCTCTCGTCTTAAAGAGCTACTGAATGCCAGGCACTGAGCTTGTGTTGCTACAGGGCCACAGTTGTAACCAAAACAGAAAGAGTTCTGACTATCTTCTTTGCTCTTTGGTAGTTTACATTCTGATGGAGTGATACAGAGAGAAAGCCAGTCAAATAAATAAATAAAATAAGATAGTTTCAGGTCGTGATGAACGCTGGGAAGAAGATAAAGCAAGGTAGACAGGGTGGAATGGATTGGGAAATCAAGGTCAGCATAGGTACACTATGTATGAAGTAGATGGCTGCTGAGGGCCTGCTGTAGGGCATAGGGGAAAAAAGAAGGTACGATCTGTGTGTAGGACACATATATTAAATTAACCTTAAAAATGCATTCCAGTATACACTAGGCGCAGACAAATGCTGTTTGGTTCCGCCTATGCAAGGTACCTAGACGAGTCAAATTCTTAGAGTCAGAAAGTACATTGGTAGATGCCAGGGGCTTGGAGGTGGGGCGGGGAAATGGGGAGTTAGAGTTTAACGGAGACAGAGTTTTAGTTTAGGAAAGTAAAAACGTTCGAGAGATGGGTGATGGTGAGAGTTGCACAGCAAGGTGAATGTACTCAGGGCCACTGAACTGCACAGTTAAGTATGGCTAAAATAGCATGTTTTATATTATGTGACTTTTACCACAATAAAGAGAATTTTTTTAAAAGCCAAGAAACAAAGCAAAGCAAGGTAGTGAGACAGGGCCTGGGCAAGAGGACGGCCCTGGGCAGAAGGGAGCGCGCCTCTACAGTGGATTTTGGAATTGGGATCTGAGTAATGAGGAGTCAGCCTTGCGAAGGTCAAATTGAAGACTTTTCTGCTTCTCTGGCAGATACCTCAAGGTGAGGATAAGCTGTTATATTCAGGAACAGAAGGAAGGCTGGCGTGACTGGGTTACAGTGAGGGCAGGGGAGGCGACGCACTGCTTATAGCATGCATGATTTTGCAAGTCATGGCCAGGGTGTTTTGAATTTCATCCTTTGTGCCCTGGGAACCGCTGGAAAGTGTTAAACAGGGCAGCAAAGTGATCTGTTTTTTTAAAGGGCTACTCTAGCTGAGAAAAACAGTCCATTGGAGGTGGCAACAGAAGAGTGTGGAGTATAGGGAAGAGACTTCTGCTGTGAGCCAAAAGAGTGATAACCTCTCAGTCATATAGTGAGTTAATGGCAGAGCCGGGGGTAAAAGATTAGATTTGTTCCAATAGTTAATGTGTTTGGTACAGTTGAAAAAAATTAAAAACATAAGAATAAATATCATTTATTAAGTGCTTGCTATTGCCAGGCTCTGTGCAACATGCTGTATATGCATCATCTTATTTAATTTTTATCATAATTATGTAAGGTAGATTCTATTTTTCTTTCTATTTTATGGATGTGGAAACAGAAGCGTCAAGAATTTCAGTATACTGTCCAAGTTCACACACATGGCAAGTGACAGAAAGGCAGACTGGGGATTAAAATGCAAACTAAGTCCCAGAGCCCACAAGCCACAAAGATGAGGCTCATTACTTGTAGTAAGGGCGGTGTTGCCTAAAGGTTAAGCTGGTGAGTGTTGGAACCGGAAAGCCTGCATTCATATTCCAGCTCCCTTGTTATTAACTCTGTGACTTTGGGCAAGTCCTTTCTTTTTTCTTTTTAATAGTATGCTTGAGTTTTTTGCTGTATTACATCCCTCTCCACCCTTTCCCACTGCCACTTCCCCACCATGATTAGCAATAAAAGTCTGGAAAGAAATAATGACCCGTGGGCTTTGTCTTTGCAAACAATGGAAAAGCTGGGAAGACTGGGTCCCCTGTTATAGCCACAACTTAGAGAGTAGATGGTGCCTGCAGGGGAACAGAAGCTGATTCTCTGGATCCCTGGGAAGAAGGAGAAGTGCTAGGGAAATTGTAAACTAGGCCCAATAAGCATTGGGGCTGAGTAGGCAGAAAGGCCTCCTAGGTTCCTTGGTAGACCTGTGGTCTGGTCTCTGAAACCCAAGTTCATTGTTTTCAGTTTGTTCAGAGTCTGTGTTCTTACACATGAAGGTCAGCAGGGGGCAGTGCAGGCAACGTGTTGCTTGTGAGTGAGGGGCTGCCTGCTTTTCACACAAGGGACTGAGGAAGAGTTTCTGTGCCTTAAAACTGTGCCTATCTGGGCAGGTTCTGGGTGGATGAATCCACCCTTTCTCTAGTCCAAGATCCTATTCTACCCACTTTCCTTTTGTCTCCTGCTCTGTTTGGCTTCCTCACCTCTTCTGCTCTGCCTCATATCCCCAGACCTTTTATCTTCATAAAATGTGCTCCTTGGGTCTTCCTAAATATTCTGTGTGAGAGACAGGGTCAGGTTAAGTATTTGTCATTTGCAGATGAAGGCCTAAGGCAGTGCCTGGTCGCTAGCCCCTGTCCTTTCCTCCAGTGTACTCATAGGATATGAAAGCCAATAGCTGAGACTGATCTCATTTACTGTTCTAGAGAAGGCTATTATGGCCCCAGGGCACCACGGGCACTTTGGAATTAGAGCAAAAGCTGCCAGAGCAGTAAGCCGAGAAGGGGCTTGATCAGAGTTGTGGACTCTCTTGGGTCCTATCAATTTCTTAGGGCCCTCCACAGAAAGGATGAAAAATCAAAGGGCTAAGCTTTGAATACACACTTGGGACCAGACAGGTACAGATCAATCTTTATGCTTTTTAAGAAAAGAAGCTACCAGAGCCTCGGGCTCAGGGCCCAGGTGGTTGGAGAGAGCCAGCCAATTCCAACGCTGTGTCCTTCGTGCAGAAGTGTCGTGTTGCTAGCAAGTTTCTCCAGCTCTCTAAGCCTCAGTTTCCTTTCATACGAGGGGCAGTTATAATAGAGCAATTGTGACCAAGTCTACACGTACTCTGCGTTCAGCCAGCATTGCTACTGGTGTCGAAATAGGAGGTGTACTGTTTCCATAGCTACTCATTGTGGAAGACGGATTACATTGATGGCCCCAGTTCATGACTCCCCGTATCCACACCCTTTGTGGTTGAGAATTTCTAGTCCCTGCCCTCTTCTGACTCAGGCTCGCCTTGGGTCTTGCTTTGGGCATTAGAATGTGACATCTGTTAGCCTCAAGCCTCCAGGGCCTTGAAGTCTTCTGCAGTCTCTTACTTGTTTTGAAACCCTGCCACTTCTGTATGAAAAATACTGGGCTGGACTCCTGGAGGATGAGGGCCACACGGAGCACAGGCCACTTGTCCCAGCTGAGGCCATCAGACTGGGCTGCAGCCCATAGACCCCCAGTGGTGTGAGAGAGGCCAATTAAGATCAACAGTGCTGCCTACCTGACCCATAGCTGACCTCAGCTACCTGAGTATGTCCAGCAGAGACCAGGAGAACTGCTCAGCTGGCATGTACAGACTCATGAGCAATAACAAGTACTTATGGTTTCATGTTGCTTGGTTTTGAGACAGTTTACTCTGCAGCAATAGCTAACTACTATGCTACTTAAAGTTCTATGTGTGCCAGTTGAAGAAGAGGGGTTATGCTAGGTGAGACTATTTGAAAGGTTAGTAACTATATTACTATTTGGAAGATTACTAACTATATTACTGAGTACTTAAGAGAACTGGATATGTATAGAGTCTCAAGTTTAGGGATCATATATAAGTGGTTCAGAGTAAACACTGGAATAAAACAGATCTGGTTCCAAATCCCTGCTCTACCGATTACTAAATGTGTACCTTTGGTCAAATTTCTGAACCATTTCTATCACTCAATTTCCTCTCCCATAAAATGGAGATAATAATAGTTATTGGGAGGGTTGCTGTGACGATAAACCAAATGTATGCCTAGTGTTTAGGATGGTGCCTGGCACACATTGAGTGCTCAAGAAATACTACCTACTCTTCCTTTGGTTTTCAACATTTATTTATTTGGCTCTGTGGAGTCTTAGCTGCTGCATGCAGGATTGTTAGTTGCAGCATGTGGGATCTATTTCCATCACCAGTGATTAAACCCAGGCCCCTTGCATCGAGAGCACAGAGTCTGAGCCACTGGAACACCAGGTAAGTCCCCGCAGTTTTCCTGGTAATGGTGAATTTAATCTCCAGAGGACATCTCTACATAGAATAGAACCCTGTGGTTGCTGCAGGTCCAGTGGGTTACATAGGCAGGATTTTTCAATTGATTCATTTAAAGCTTTGATAAGAAAATTATGATTACATATATATTCCCCCCCCTTTTTAATTATAAAAGTAACATACCTTAAGCAAAAGGGAATCTAGGGGGAAATTCCTGATTCAAAGAAAATTTGTATTGTGAGCTGTGACTTGTAATTATGACTATTGATCTCTACTTCAGTGCATCGAAGTATACCTTATTATTTTTAAGGAAGAAATGGGCACACCATGCTGAGTTGTGAGACAGGGGCATAAATCTATCTTTGTTGAAAGTTATAACAATTTACCTCATATTTCATTGACCAAGGAAGCAAAGCAATTATCCACAATATATGATGTAGGAAAAAAATCACGACTATATGAGCTCTCATGTAAAAGTTTAACTCAGCAGGATATCTCAAAAGGAAATCAGATTTTGGTTTAATGTTCAGGACAAAACGTCCTGCCATGATCAGTTCCTCACTGGCTTTCAGATGGCATTCACTGATGTTTATTCCTGATGGAGAAAGAACGCTCATCTCTCCTGGTGGGGTGGGGGGCGGTGATGAGGAGTCAAGGTAGAAAGTCTTCCCAGTCTAGAGAGAGGAATGTTGTGTCTACTCCTTGTTCCTGAGCAGAATCAGGCTGCGTGAGCATTCACTGATTCTGTTGACTCTCAGGTGATTTAATTTAAAAAATAATCAAAATAAAACTGACCCTTTCCCTAAAGCTTGGCTTCTTTCATTTTGTCTTCATCATGTAATTGGAGTATCTGATGTTATCTACATGCCTGTGAATATCCACAGTACTGCTGATAACAGTCTAGGGGTTCCTGATACTGGAGTGTATCAGGGAGCTCCAGGGTCCTGTTTTAGAGGGACGGGCAGGTTCCTCAAATCCCGTTACCCACTAGTGGAGCTAGCCCCTCCTCACATGGTCAGATGGAGGCTCTCCGTCTGTAGGCCACTTGTGTGTGTTATTCCAAGAATCACAGTGAATGCACTTGACATTATCACAAACACTTATCTGTGAGTTGTCTGGAAGAGATACTGACTCCCCAGTGGGCTACAGAGGAAATCTGTGATCACACCAATGTTTGTGCTAGGCTGCCATGCGACTCCCACTCGGGTGATCCTGAGGTTCACACCTTCCTGCAGCTTCACTCCCAGAGGGCAGCAGTGTGGGTGGGTGGGAAAGAGCTGTTGGGCAACCAGAGTCCAGCAGCAGGGCTGTTCCAGGTGTTTATGGTGTGTTCCCCCTGGATTAGTTGGCATTTCGGCCTTATCAGTGGTTAAATATTATGACTATCACCCCTGGTTACAAGTGACAGAAACCAGGAAGCATTGCATGTCTGTCTGTCTGTCTATCTCTTGGTTTCTTCCTCTCCCCACCTCCCATACCCATATGTAGCTCTCTGCAATTGAGCATAGCAAAAGATGGCTATTTCATAGCTCCCATTTCTGTCCGTTTCAAGGCTCTAGTAGAAACTAATCAGAGTCTCTGAATCGTAACTCTGAATTCCTGGGGGAAAGTATCTAATTGGCCAGGTTTGTGTTAAGCGCATCTCTGGATGGAGGCTAGGGGGTCCCAGTCACATTATGTAATCTTACCATCTTGCTGGCCCCTGTGAGTGAAGGGGGAGGCGGTTAGAGGAGAAGGACACGGTGATAGGTGGCTTCTGAGATGGCTGTCAGGGATTATTGTGACTACTGGCATCCGCAGGAATTATCCTGTGTGATCCCCTCCTCTGGAATGTGAACTGGGTCTGGTGACTACTGCTTCTAAAGTGAACAGACAGCCCAGATTAGGTTGCCGAAGGCTGGCACTATCATCTTGCCCAGATTCCTTCTCTCGGGTTCTTGTTTTATTTGCTCTGGTAGAGCAAGCTGCCATGTTGTGCTCTGAGGAGAGATTCATGGGGCAAGGAACTGAGGGTGCCATCTGGCCAAGCGCCAGCAAGGAACCAAATCCTGCCAGCAACCCTGGGAGTGAGCTTGGAAGCAGATCCTTTCCCTTTCCCTTGGGATGACTACAGTCCCGGCTGACGCCTTGACAATAGCTTTGTGAGGGACCCAGAGCTGGAGGCACTCAGCTATGCTGAGATTCCCAACCCATAGAAACTGTAAGATAATAGATGTTGTGTTGAGCCATTAAATTTTACTCCACCATTCCAGAAGTTCCACCCCAAAGTGACTACATTTTGGCCTAGTCTGTTATGCAGTGGTAGATAACCAGCTAGGAACGCGGTGACTGGAGGGGCTCTGAGGTCAGTTAGGTTCATGTCTTGTCCTAACTTCACCGTGAGCCAGCTGTGTGGTTTTGTACAAGCTGTTGAACCTGTCCAAGTCGCATTCTCTTCTGTAGAAATGACATAACAGTAATATGGTTGTTGGGAGGGCTAAATGAGTAACCCAGTGCAAGCACCAAGTTTAGTTATATTAATATTCATTCATTCACTAATATTAACATTAGCAATATCAGCCAAGTTTAGCTATCATTATTGAGCTTTCACAGCTCTGCTAACTCTATACTCTTGGGTTATTGGTTGCCTCAGTTTCTTCAGAGAAGTGGAGAATTCTGTGCCCTTTACAGGAATGATATAGAGAGGAACATAAAATACCCCAAAATCTCTTTAAAGCAAATAGCTTTTTAACTGGTAAATAAGGAGGACTGTTTTCCTTGGACTCTTTTCGGTTTCCTGGTAAAGAACAATTTCATATCATGGAGAAGTTAAATTACAGAATTCGTGCTCTCCAGTTCCAAAATATCAAAAAATATTTGAGTTGATAGAATTTGTTTTTGCAGCTTCCTTCCCACAAAGGCATCCAACAACCTTCGCAACCAATTATTTTGTGCATGGAAATGCCAGGGCACTAGGCAGGTGGCAATCCATCATCGAGACGGAGCCTGCAGATGAAGAGCAGGGGGATGATCGTTGGTGCTTAAAAGGTTTCTGCCTTCTGAAGCCAAAGCCCGTTGTGTCAAAGGTTTGATGGGATTTGCTCATTAATTCCAAGCTCCAGTGCTCAGTTGCCGTGTTTTCGTTACTCCTTGGGGATTCTGTTTTTCTCCCACTGGCAGCTGTGGACTTTGTGTGATGGTGGGAGATGTCAGGTTTTCAGATCTCCCACCCGTGTCACCTCCATTCCCCCTCTACTTCATCCCAAGACCACTGCCCAAGCCCAGCTTCCCCATACACCTCGTTCTGCCACGCTGTGGGTTTATTACAGTGCCTGGGGCTTGGCCTGCCTCCTCTTATCTCCACTCCTTCACCCTGCTGCCCTGCTTTCCTTCCTGAGCTGGCTGCTGAGTGGGGAGAAGCTTGGCTCACCCACTTTTGCTGTCCCCACTCTTTTCTGCCAAGTACCACAGAATCCCTTTCTGTGTTAAGGGTGACAGTACTCCTGGCTGAGCAAACACAGAACAGAAGAAAGAGTAAATGAGAGGTGTAGTAGTCAGATACCCTTTGAAAAAACATACCAAGATTCTTGAAATAGGCCTCCCACTGCCACGAGGCTGGTGTCTGCTACGTTCATCACATTTCGTCTCCTCCCCCACCCAACCTTGTCCCCAAGGATGGTAGAGTGAGATAACCAGTCTCCTCATGATGGAAAAAACAGTGCTTTTTTGCTTCCAGAATCACTCTCGCCTGTCACTCAACGAAATAAGCCAGTTAAAAATAATTACTAGCAATGACCAAACAGGGAAAGAGCTTATCCTCAAGCTATAAACTGAAAAGTATCCAACAAAAAGAAAAGCAGATTTTGGTGTGCCTTAGTGCAGCCCCTATACCACCCTTTCCCCCAGAAAGTGATACACAGGGAAACCTTGAGAATTTCCACCATCCCCTGATTTAGATAGTAACAGCACAGAAGGCATAAAACAGATAAAAGACTTCCCCCACCCCTCCAAAAAAAAGTCTACAGAGGAAATTAATAAGAACGTGGATTCAGTAAGACAAGGCTTAAAACAAAACAAAACCCACCTACTTCAGTAGTGAAATTTAACAAACCACAAAATGAATGGAGAGGTCAGGAGAGAAGAACTAACACGACACTAATTACCAGGTGATCATGGAATAAATTCTGTAAGCTCATGAGGGAAAGGAAATCTACATGTCCTTTGAGAATAAAGGAGACATAGCTGGCTCAAACTTCGCACCTAGGTGCCTTCTTGAGAAAAAAAAAAAACAACTCTTGGAACCATGATAAAAAGACACAAATGGAGAAAGCATAGTAAAAGGAAATGAATCAACTTTTATATGATGACACCAAGGTTTGGGCCTGTTCAACTGCAAGAGTGCATTCCCATCAATTGACATGGGGAAGGCTGTGGGAAGCAGAGGTGTTTGGGACTGGAATTGGATCTCAGTGAAATCTGAGATGCCTAGGATGCATTCAAGTGGAGGTATTGAGTGGGTAGTTTTGTATATAAGAGACTAGAGGTTGGAAGAGAGATGTAGGTTGGAGATATAGATCTAGGAATCATAGAGGGAGAGGTGCTATTTATGGCTTGAGATTGGATGAGATCACTCAGGGAATTAGCGTAGAGAAGGTCAAGGAATGAGCTGTGGTTAATCTCAGTGTTAAGAATCAAGAGAAAGGAGAAATGAACACAGAAGACTAGGCGTGAGAGTCAGTGAGGCAGGAGGTAAACCAGGAGGTGGTGGTGTCAGGAAAGCCAAGGGAAGGGTGGGTATTCAGGAAAAGTAGGTGATTGTGTCGGTGTAGCTGAGAGATCAGAGTAAGATGAGACTTGAAAACTGTCCCCCGCCTTTGGCAATGCAGGAATCACAAGTGACCTTAACAAGACCTGTTTCAGTGGAGTGGTATAGTTGAAAGCTTGATTGGAGAGAATTTAAGAGACAGTTTTCGAGAAATGCTGTTTGTATTTGAGGCGAAGCAAAGAGGAGGTAACTGGTTGGGATGGTGGGGTCAAGATAATGTTTTTTTAATTAACAGATTTTATTTTTTTTTAAGGCGGTTTAGGTTTACTGAAAATTGAGCAAGTAGTACAGAGTCCTCTCTCCCCCCTTCTCAGGGTTTCCTCTCTTATTAACATCTTGCGTTAGTGTGGTATATTTGCTACAACTGAGCCAATGTTGGTACAGTATTCTTAACTAAAGTCTCTAATTTATATTAAGGTTAATTCTTTGTGTCAAACAATTGCATGGGTTTTGACATGTATCATGTCTTGTGTCATTATAGTATCCTACAGAATACTTTCACAGCTGTAAAAAAAAAAAAAAATCCCCTATGCTCCAAGGATAATGCTTTTTAAGATGGGACTACATGTGGTCAATAAAAGAGAAGAGGGACAATTCTAATTCTGTTAAGCAGTTGGCCAGCTGGCTCTTGCCTCAGCAGTGAGCTCTGGGCTGAAGAAGTAACTCAAACAGTCATCAGCTTATTTAAGGATTGCCTGGAGATCAATGAGCCATCTGAGCAGGACATGTAGACTGAGAAGAGTGGAAGGCCTAGCGGAGAACTCTGGGAACACCAACATATAATGCATAGCCAGAGGTACTGGAGCCCGCAAAGAAGTTGAAGGAAGAAGGAGCGTAAGGAGGAAAACCAGGAGGCTGTGTTGTCACCAAAGTCACAGGAAGAGAATGTTCAAAGAAGGAAGACCACAGGGTTGAATAGTGCCAGGAATTCAGTAAAGACTTCCCTGGTGGCTCAGATGGTAAAGCGTCTGTCTACAATGCAGGAGACCCGGGTTCGATCCCTGGGTTGGGAAGATCCCCTGGAGAAGGAAATGGCAAGCCACTGCAGGACTATTGCTTGGAAAATCCCATGGACGGAGGAGCCTGGTAGGCTACAGTCCATGGGGTTGCAAAGAGTCAGACACGACTGAGCGACTTCACTTCACTAGGGCAAAGAAGTCCAGGTTGGATGTAGCAATAAACGTTATTTCAGATCTTCAGTGAGAGACTTTAAGGGATATGAAAGAGGAGAAACACATTTTTCATGAGCTGAAGAATTACTGGGAGGTGATGATGTGAAAGCCATGAGCATACAACTCTTTCAAGAACTTTGGCCACGAAGGAGGTAGCGGAGAGATAGGACAATGATTGAAGCAAAGCTTGAGTACAAGAGACTTATTTTCAAGATGGTAGAGACATGCATATGTAAATGTTGATGGAAGCAGGAGAGAGGGTGGGGGGAGAGGCTCCTCTGTGCCTATGGCATGCAGTTCAGTGAGAGAGATACAGGAGAGAGAAATGATGGATTGAATCAGGTCCCCTGATAAGGTGGAGAGACCTGGGACACAGAGAACAGAAGGAGGGGTTAGTCTTCGACTTCTATTGAATTATGACAGGAAGACCAGAGAGTGGGTATGGACAAGTTTGGGATGAGTGGCAGAATGCTGAAGGAGTTCTCTCCTGATGGCTTCTGTTTCCTTTGTGAGGGAGGAGGTGAGGTCATCTCCTGTGATGATAGGGTAGGAAATGCGAGAAGAATGGGAGAAGTCCAAAGTCTCTGGAAAAGAAAAAGACTAGTCATCTGCAAACACAGAAAGGGAATCAGGGAAACAGAAGGGAGTTTGTTCCATATTGTTCTTTGTCTACTGAACCCAAGAAATGTACTTCTTCTCTTTTCAAAATGTTAAGGGGATTCAACATCGGTCTTTACTTCCATCACCAGTCACATCCACAGCTGGGCGTTGTTTTCGCTTTAACTCCATCCCTTCATTCTTTCTGGAGTTATTTCTCCACTCTTCTCCAGTAGCATATTGGGCACCTACCGATCTGGGGAGTTCATTTTTCAGTATAATATCCTTTTGCCTTTTCATACTGTTCATAGGGTTCTCAAGGCAAGAATACTGAAGTGGTTTGCCATTCCCTCCTACAGAGGACCATGTTTTGTCAGAACTCTCCACTATGACCTGTCCATCTTGGGTGGCCCTACACTGCATGGCTCATGGTTTCAGTGAGTTAGATGCTGGGCAAGATTGAAGGTAAGAGGAGAAAGGGATGACAAAGGATGAGATGGTTGGATGGCATCACCTACTTGATGGGCATGAGTTTGAGCAAGCTCTGGGAGCTGGTGATGGACAGGGAAGCCCGGCATGCTGCAGTCCATGGGGTCGCAAAGAGTCAGACATGACTGAGCGACTGAACTGAACTGAAAGGGAATTCAAATTGAATGATCAAGAAGGTTGTGGATCAGTTGGTCTTGGATTCCTCTAGGTCTCCTGAGAGTCATTGTCCACAAACTCCTCGCCTCCTTCCTGGTCTCAGCTTTGCAGTTGGTTCTCTCATGAGCCTTCCTCAGCTCCTGGGCTTGGAGGTGTGAAGGGATTGTTCATGTGACTCCAGCAGGGACTGTGGAAATGTAATCAGGGTGCTGGGATTCGGGATGAGACAGAGAGGATGTTTAGTGAAGGAACTAGACACATAGGACTGTCTATTTACTATCCTCTACAGCAAGGTCCCCAACCTATGGCCCACGGGCCAGATCTGGCCCACTGCCTGCTTGTGTAACAAATGTATTTCAGTACAGCTACGTCTATGGTTGCTTTCCAGCTGTAACATCAGAGTTAAATGGTTGTGACAGGGGCCTTATGGCCCACAACGCTGAAAATATTTACTATCTGGCCTTTTTACAGAAAATGTTTGTCAACCTCTGTTCTAGAGGAAAGATGCAGATGTTTTGGAGGAAGGATAACCTTGAGAAAATCCCGACTTCTGAGTCTGTTCCCTTTTCTGAAAAATAAGGACACCATTCATTAAATTGTTCTTTCATTTAACAAACATTTATCGATTGCTCACTATGTGCCAGAAGCTGGGAGAGAGAGATCAATAAGACCCAGCCTTGTTCTTTCAAAGCCCAATAGCGGAGATAGATGGGTAAGCAAATAGCTGGCATACTTAGAGATAAATGCTCTGTGCATGCCATGGGGATGAAGGGAGGCATCTCACCTGGCCCAGATGGATCTGGGAAGGCTTCGTAGGAAAACAGAAGAGGAGGGACTCATCAGCATGGGGGATTGCTGTGGAGGAAGATGAAATCAGCCAAGGATTCTTGCAGGCTGAGGGGAGGTCAAAGGGAATGAAGGAGAGTGAGTACTTGAAGCACCAAGATGGAAAGGGTAGGTGAAGGGAAACAGAGACGGAGCAGTGAGAGAGGCAGAAGGAGAATCAGGAAAGTGTCAGGAGTACCAGCGGGACACACAGGGCCCCCCGATTCTACCACCCTGCCCTGCCTAGCTGATCACTGCTAGTCCAGCAGGGCCCAGATGTGGTTTCACAACTGACTCAACACAGTGTTCAGAGCAGGCACCGTCAATCAGCATTTGCCCCTGTGATGAAACCCAGGGTGATCTTAACGTATACACAATCAATTTGTTAATTACAAAGCACCCCCAAATTGCACTGTGGTATTACTATCAACTGTTAGTAAAATAAAATGCAAGAGTGCTGCGATTCATGGGGTCGCAAAGAGTCGGACACGACTGAGCGACTGAACTGAACTGAACTGAACTGATGTGTAATTCAACCCAGATATCAGAATTGAAATCTATTTTGATAATGTAAACATAACACAAAACATAACCTATTTTTAATAGATTCATTATACTCTTTTCAAATTGAATCTGAGACGCATACTCATTCCTGAAAATCATCCATACATATGATTTCATTGAGCAAATGGATTTCTACAGTGTGTGGGAGTTTGAATGGATTTAAGAATGAGGCAGATTGTCCTCTTTTTTAATGCTTAAAAGTTTTGGAAAATATTTCAAACATTCAAAGAAGTAAAGAGAATAATATAACACCCGTGTATCTACTACTTAGACTTTTTTAAAGTGCTAGCATTTTGCCACTGCTTCGGAACTTAATAATAAGAGTAAAAACATTGCGGATACAGTTGAGGTCCCTTTTGTGCCTCTTTCTCATCCCTTCTGTCTTCCCAGAGGTTACCACACTCTGAAAGTTATAGTGTGTATCTTCCTCCTCTGTGGTTTTATATTTTTCTTACATTTGTATCAATAAACATGAAGCAGAATTTTTTCATGTGTTTTTAAACATTACACAAATGGTAAGGCAGTATAAAACTTCTGCCACTTGCCTTTATCATTCTCCTCTGTGTTTTTGAGCAGCAGCCATGCTGATCTGTGTGTTCATTCATTTTACAAAGCTGGTCCTCTTTCCATTCTTTGAAACCTGACCAAATTGTTAAAGACAGTGAATACATTTGACAGCTTCTCAGTGACAGATATGAAAGAATTTGGTCTCAGTTGTCTTCTCAGTTTTCATTTTCTCTTCCCTCGTCTCCCTCCCTCTTTTCCTCTCCTGCTCTGTTGGTTTTGAATGTAAAAAGAAATAGTGAAAGAAGGAAAATTCTAAAAGGAAGGTCTGCACCCTATCTTCCAGAAAACAGATTCCCCCCCACCCCCTCCAGGAGCAGCTAACAGTTATCAGATACTAAGTGTAAAAACCTACACTAAGTGCTTTATATTCATTTGCTAATCCTCAGTGTGGCCCTTGGAGATCTTCCTTGCCCCAAGTCTCGAAGCTAGTTTGTGAAGATTTTAACCTAGACACTCAGATGGTAGAGCTGATAAAGGCTTAACCATTCAAAAAGAGAAGCCATATTTAGCCCAAGTAGGGACAGTGTTAGGTGAGCTATTAACAGTAAGAATCCCTAGGGTTAGTGCTTTAATAACTTTTGGTATTGATCTCACTTCTAAGTTAAGTATCACAATGATTGTTAATAATAAATAATAACAAAGTACTTACTTAATTCACAAGCTTGAGAGTTAACCTCAGATTAATTTTCTCACCTGAACTTCAGTCACCCATTGATTTCAAACTCTTGCCAGGATATTTCTGCTTGGGTATTCCTCTATCATCCCTTACTCTGTAAGTACCAAACACTTATTTCTTTTCTTCTTGACCATTTCTAGTTGCTGCAAATTCTGGCACCTCAGCTTGGTGTCCATGGCTCTCTATACTCTGGTCTTCACTGCCTGCTGTGGATTGAATTGATTTCCCACAAAATTCATAGTTTGAAGCCCTTCCCCTCAATGTGATGCTATTTGGAGATGGGGCCTTTGGGAGGTAATTAGGTTTAGGGACAGGACTGAGCACCTAAAACTAGGTTCAGATGAGTTCATGGCTGGGGATCCTCATGATGGGATTAGTGCCCTTGTATGAAGAGACCAGAAAGCTGACTCACTCTCTGTCTTGTGAGGACACAGTGAGAAGGCAGCCTTCTGCAAGCCACAAAGAGAGCCCTCACCAGGAACCAGTCTTCCCACACCTGGATTTCAGATTCCCGCCTCCAGTACTGTGAGAAACAAAGTTCTGTTGTTTAAGATACCTAGTGTAGGGTATTTGTTATAGCAGCCTAAAGTGACTAAGACACAACCTATATAGCATTTAAATCTTATTAAGTTTCTATCCCTTTTGAGCAATTATCCTTCCTCTTGCCTGTTTTTCCACCTGTGTTATTTTCCTGAGCTAGGCTGGTACTTCCTCTACCCAAATAATAGCAGCCTTTTAAGGAAAAAATTAAAGTCTCTTTTCCCTTCCACTTCGTCCTTCTTTCAGTTCAGTTCAGTTGCTCAGTCGTGTCTGACTCTTTGCAACCCCATGGACTGCAGCATGCCAGGCCTCCCTGTCTATCACCAACTCCCGGAGTTTACCCAAACTCATGTCCATTGAGTCAGTGATGCCATCCAACCATCTCACCCTCTGTCATCCCCTTCTCATCCCGCCTTCAATCTTTCTCAGCATTAGGGTCTTTTCAAATGAGTCAGCTCTTCACATCAGGTGGCCAAAGTATTGGAGTTTCAGCTTCAACATCAATCCTTCCAATGAATATTCAGGACTGATTGCCTTTAGGATAGACTAAGTGAATCTCCTTGCAGTCCATGGGACTCTTAGAGTCTTCTCCAACACCACAGTTCAAAAACATCACTCTTCAGCATCCAGCTTTCCTTATAGTCCAACTCACATCCATACGTGACCACTGGAAAAACCATAGCCTTGACTAGATGGACGTTTTTTGACAAAGTAATGTCTCTGCTTTTGAATATGCTATTTAGGTTGGTCATAACTTTCCTTCCAAGGAGTAAGTGTCTTTTAATTTCATGGCTGCAGTCACCATCTGTGGTGATTTTGGAGCCCCCCAAAATAAAGTCTGACACTGTTTGCACTGTTTCCCCATCTATTTCCCATGAAGTGATGGGACCAGATGCCATGATCTTACTTTTCTGAATGTTGAGCTTTAAGTCAACTTTTCACTCTCCTCTTTCACTTTCATCAAGAGGCTTTTTAGTTCCTCCTCACTTTCTGCCATAAGGGTGGTGTCATCTGCATATCTGAGGTTATTGATATTTCTCCCGGCAATCTTGATTCCAGCTTCTGCTTCCTCCAGTCCAGCATTTCTCATGATGTACTCTGCATATAAGTTAAATAAGTAGGGTGACAATATACAGCCTTGATGTACCCCTCTTCCTATTTGGAATCAGTCTGTTGTTCCATGTCCACTTCTAATTGTTGCTTCCTGAGCGGCATACAGGTTTCTCAAGAGGCAAGTCAGGTGGTCTGGTATTCCCATCTCTTTCAGAATTTTCCACAGTTGATTGTGATCCACATAGTCAAAGGCTTTGGCATAGTCAATCAAGCAGAAATAGCTGTTTTTCTGGAACTCTCTTGCTTTTTCGATGATCCAGCGGATGTTGGCAATTTGATCTCTGGTTCCTCTGCCTTTTCTAAAACCAGCTTGAACATCTGGTAGTTCACAGTTCACATATTGTTGAAGCCTGGCTTGAAAAAAATGTTTATTTTAATATATATACATATTTATTTTAATATAAAAATATTTATTTTAAAAATATTTATTTATTTGGCTGCACTGGGTCTCAGTTGCGGCATGCACAATCTTTGATCTTCATTGTGGCATGAGGGATGTCTAGTTGCAATAGGAGAAATATTTAGTTGTGGCATTTGAACTCTTAGTTATGGCATGTGGGATCTAATTCTCTGACCTGGGATCAGACCTGGGCCCCCTGCATTGGGAGCATGGATCTTAGCTGCTGGACCACCAGGGTGCTGTGCTGTGCTTATTCACACAATCGTGTCTGACTCTGTGCGACCCCACGGACTGTAGCCCGCCAGGCTCCTCTGTCCATGGGGATTCTCCAAGCAAGAATACTGGAGTAGGTTGCCATGCTCTCTTCCGGGGGAACTTCCTGACCCAGGGATCAAACCCAAGTCTCCTGCATTGCAGGCAGATTCTTTACTGTCTGAGCCAACAGGGAAGCCCGGACCACCAGGGAGGTTCCTCTATTTGTTTTTTAATGGAAAGAGATGCCATTTTTGTCTTTGGTGATATGAATCTCTATTTCCCTCAATATTTTATTATGAAAAATTTTAATAGAGAAAAGCTGAAAGAATTATGTGTCCACTACCTAGATTTTACAGTTGTGAACATTTTGCTATACTTTATCATTGATCCATCCTTCTATTCATCCACCAACTCATCTTCTGTGTAGTACATTTCAAAGTAAGGTGCAGATATAATATACTTCTCCTCTAAACACTTCAGCATGCAAATGGTTAACCTAAAGCTCAATATTTGTGTATGACTCTTTTTTATAAAGCAAAATTTTTATTTAGTGGAATGCTAATCTGAATTTTACCATTTGATGACTTTTGACAAATACATATACCTCTTAACCTAAATCCCCTATCAAGATACAGAGCATTTCTATTACCCCAGAAAACTCCCTCTGGGGTTTTGGAACCACGAGTTGTACATTGTCGCCTCACAGAATCTGAGGATGTAATTAGAGACTCAGCAAGTCGATTGTGATAAATGATCACAGAAGCAGTTTATGTTTTGTTTGCTTTGACAGAGAATTATAATCACAGCAGAGGCTGGGGAGCCAGTTGTTTTAATTCTTGTAAGCTACTTATGTTGTATCATGCCAACTGAAGATGTAAAGAACTCTTAGGAACTGGAAAGAATAACCAACTGTACCCAGCTTGCACTCAGACAGTGTGTATGATCATTAAAAAATATTTTAAAAAGTTGATACTAAATGCATTCACATAACTGTGCATTTTAATATAAATGTGCAAATTAGTACAGGGCCTGGTGATTTTCTTTCAATTCTTTAAAGTTTTAAATATTAATTTAATTCATTTGTAATATTTCATCTATTCCCTCCAAATTTGCAACAATCCATCTTCCTGCTTTTAGGACAAAATGAATAAAATTCATCTTTAAAAAAAATTACTGGCCTACTATAAGCATTTCTGGCCATGAATGGGGACTATAAAGTGGTTTTTAAATTATTGGAGGCAATTTCTAGGCATTCTCTCTGGAACAGATTGGCCTTGGAGTTAGCCGATCTAGGTCCAAACCTTGACTCCACTACTAATTGACTGCATGACCTTCAGCAAATTTCTTAACCACTCTGGTCCTTGATTTCTCTGTTTATAAAATGGAGATGATACATATATTGACCTCATAGAGCTATTGAGAAGAGTAAGTGAAAAATGGCAATTTTCAGGGGTTAGCACATATTACGTACTCAAAAAAGGTTAACATTGTGATTATTTTAGTAAAAACAGACTCACTATAAGTTTTTTTGTTTGGAACGTTTCTGATATTTATAAACCTTGAGGAACTTGGTGATTGTGTTTAAGGGATTTGTCTAGTCTTTGGTCCTGTGAAAGAGCAATAGCCATAGCTTTTAGTTAATATTTACTAAGAATCAGATGGAAAAAGCAACCAACTCCCACCAGTAGTTAAAATAAAAAAGATTCACAACACTGAAAGTTGGTAAGGATGTGAAGAAACCAGAATGCTTATATACTGTGGGTAGAGATATAAGATAGTGCAAGCTATTTGGAAAACTCTTTGGGGGTTTCTTAAAGAGTTACACTTACATCTTCCTCAGTGATTCTCAAAATGACAATAATGCTGAGGTTGAGAAATCCTGATCTCCTTCATGCCCCAGCCATATCATGGCTAGATACTTACCCAAAGGTATTTACCCAAGAGTACAGAAAATCAGTTCAGTTCAGTTCAGTCGCTCAGTCGTGTCCAACTCTTTGCGACCCCATGAATCACAGCACGCCAGGCCAGGCCTCCCTGTCCATCACCAACTCCCGGAGTTCACTCAAACTCATGTCCATTGAGTCGGTGATGCTATCCAGCCATCTCATCCTCTGTCATCCCCTTCTCCTCCTGCCCCCAATCCCTCCCAGCATCAGGGTCTTTTCCAATGAGTCAATTCTTCGCATGAAGTGGCCAAAGTATTGGAGTTTCAGCTTTAGCATCATATGCTCACAAAAAAACTTTACTGGAATGCTTTGTTGTTGTTTGGTCACTAAGTCGTGTGACTCTTTTGTGACCGCATGGACTAGTCCAGCAGGGTCCTCCGTCCATGTGATTTCCCAGGTAAGAATACTGGAGTGGGTTGCTGCTTCCTTTTCCAGCGGATCGTCCTAACCCAGGGATTGAACCCATGTCTCCTGCATTGGTGCAGATTCTTTACCACTGAGCCACCAGGGAAACCCCACTGGAATGTTTACAACAGGTTTATTCATAATAGCCCCAAACTGGGAATAAAACTCACACGCCCATCAGAAGGAGAATAATATATTAAACTGTATTCTATCCATACAATGGCATACTACTTAATAAAAAGGAACAAACTACAGATACATAAGACAACATGGATGAATATAGTCAGGGTTCAGAACATACTACCCCTAAATAGGGTGCCTTGGCATATTGAATATTTTAAGCTAAAGGAATGTAAGAAGTGGTAGGCACAGGAAAGACTCTGACCTTGCTCTGAAGCAGGTTATAAGAACCTTGGGTGAGAGATGCCCTCCCTGTACCTAGAAGAAAGAAACATCCTTCTCTCCAAAGATGGGAGGACCCCAAGAGGAATCTGGATAAACATACCTTGTTAAGTTTTCTCCAGTTTAGTACTCTTGTTGTTGTCCAGTCGTTAACTCATGTCCAACTATCTGTGACCTCATGGACCACAGCATGTCAGGCTCTCTGTCCTTCACTATCTCTTGGAGTTTGCTCAAATTCACGTCCATTGAGTCAGTGATGCTATCTAACCATCTCATCCTCTGCCACCACCCCTTCCCCCTTTGCTTTCAATCTTTCCCAGCATCAGGGTCTTTACCAATGAGTCAGCTCTCTGCATCAGGTGGCCAAATTATTGGAGATTCAGCATCAGTCTTTCCAATGAATATTCAGGGTTGATCTCCTTTAGGATTGACTGGTTCAATCTCTTAGTAGTCCAAGGGACTCTCCAGAGTCTTCTCCATCACCACGGTTTGAAAGCATCAGTTTTTCAGTGCTCAGCCTTCTTTATGGTCCAACTCTCACATCCATACATGATTACTGGGAAAACCATTGCTTTGACTATACAGACCTTTCCTGGCACAGTGATGTCTCCACTTTTGAATACTCTTTCTAGGCTTGTCATAGTTTTTCTTCCAAGGAGCGAGCGTCTTTTAATTTCATGGCTGCAGTCACTGTCCACAGTGATTTTGGAAATCACAGCCCAAGAAAATAAAATCTGTCGCTGCTTCCACTTTTCCCCATCTATTTGCCATGAAGTGATGGGAACAGATGCCATGATCTTGGGTTTTTGAATGTTGAGTTTCAAGCCAGCTTTTTCATTCTTAGCTCAGACTCATTTGTCACACTTTCCCATGACATGCTACTTCTTATCAAACCTAGTATAAAAACACTCAGGTTTAAACCTAGTGTGAGAAACAGTGTCTTTCATATCCTCATTTCCTTGTGCAGGCTCTCTTGTCATGCAAAACATTAATACATTCATATGCTTTTCTCTTGTTAATTTATCTTTTGTTACAGAGCCCAAGCCAAGAATCCTAGACTAGTAAAATAGAGTTTTTTCCTCCCCGACAATACTAAAAAAAAAAAAAAAAATTACAGTGAGTGGAAAGGGGCTAGAAACTAAAATTACAGACTCTAATGATGATAGAATTTATACGACATCTAAAATAGGCAAAACTAAAATATAATGTTAGAAAACAGATCAATGTTTGCTTCTTGGGGGTGAGAGATTGATTGGGAAGGGGCTCAAGGGAACTTTCTGGAATAAAACTATACCTGGAAAATTTTTCTAAAAATGGCAACCAACTGGTGAGTTAGGAAGATCTTGGAAGATCTTTTCTTTCAAACAGCTTTACATTGGTGGCCCATGAAACTCTCCAACAGTTATATTTTCAGTATTTCGTTTTAGCTAGTCAGTGTGTAACTGTTTCATTATGGGTTTGGTTTACATCTCTCCAATGACTAATGGAGTTGAGCATGTATTTATGTTTATTGACCTTTTGGATATCATCTTTTTGAAGTTTTTGTTCTGGTCTTTTGCCCATTTTCCTAATGGGACGTCTTTTCTCATTTGTTTTAGGAGATATATACTCTGGATGCAATCCTTTGTCACATATGTGTATGGTAAATATACATATATATATATTTCCCCTTCACTCTCAGTGCTGTCTTATGATGAATAAACATTCTTAATTTTAGTGTCACTTTATGTGTATATATATATATATATTATGATTAGTGCCTTTTCTGTCCTGTTATAACCTTTTTGCCTATTTCAAGGTCATGAAGATGTTCTCTTACATTTTCTGCTAAGAGTTATTGTTTGATCTTTAAAATATAGATTGACAATCCAAATGAAATCTGTTCTTGTTTATTATGTGAAGTAAGAGTCCAGATAAAGTCTTTTCCATATAAAACAGATATTC
The DNA here is from genome assembly GCF_014754425.2 of Oryx dammah. Classification (NCBI taxonomy): domain Eukaryota; kingdom Metazoa; phylum Chordata; class Mammalia; order Artiodactyla; family Bovidae; genus Oryx; species Oryx dammah. The sequence goes on along the minus strand of NW_024070197.1, from coordinate 25,123,097 downwards.
AAATGTCCTCGCATCCGTTTTTAGAAGATAATTTATTTATTTATTTGTTTTTGACTGCATGGGGTCTTTGTTACTGCATGAGGGCTTTCTCTAGTTGTGGTGAGCAGGGGCTTCTCATTGCAGTGGTTTCTCTTTTTGCAGAGCACAGGCTCTAGGTGTGTGGGCTTCGGTAGTTGTGGCACACAGTCTTAGTTGCCCTGTCACATGTGGGACCTTCCCTGACCAAGGATCAAACCCATGTCTCCTACATTGGCAGGTGGATTATTAACCACTGGACCACCAGAGAAGCCCCACTATTTTTTTTTTTAAAGACTTTTCTCCACTGATGCATATACTGGAAGAATTGTAAAATTTGTATGTGTATACACACACACACACACACGTATATATATGACGTAAATGGGTCAAACTCCACATATAGTTCTATATTCTCCTATTTTCATATGACAATTTTGGCATATATAACCTATTAATGGCTGCATAGTAGTGTTAGCCGCTCAGTTGTGACCAACTCTTTGTGACCCATGTATGTAGCCCGCCAGGGTCCTCTGTCCATGGAATTCTCCAGGCAAGGATATTGGAGTGGGTTGCTGTTCCCTTCTCCAGGGCATCTTCCCAACCCAGAGATTGGACCCAGTCTCGTGCATTGCAGACAGATTCTTTATCACCTGAGCCACCAGGGAAGCCCATATATATGTGTTAGCATACAATATTTATTTTTCTCTTTCTGACTTACTTCACTTTGTATAATAGGCTCCAGTATTGTTATTGATGTTATTAAGATGCTATGATAAACATTTTTTCCCAAAGTGAGTGCCAGTTGTTTTCTAAAGCTAAATTGCTAGGCGTGGGAATTGCTGGGCTAAGGTGCAAGGTTATTTTAAAGTGCCTTCTGTAAAAGTGAAAGTGAAAGTCGCTCTGTCATATCCAACTCTTTGCTCCCCCATGGACTGTACAGTCTATGGAATTCTCCAGGCCAGAATACTGGAGTGGGTAGCCATTCCCTTCTCCAGGGCATCTTCCCAACCCAGGGATAAAACCCAGGGATTGAACCCTGGGTCTTCTGCATTGCAGGCGGATTCTTTACCGCTGAGCCACCAGGGAAGGCCTTGTCTTTTGAAAGGTAGTAACAATTTTCACTCTCCCCCAAAATATGTAAGCTTGTTTCTCCATAATCTCACCAGTAGCCATTTCTGATCTTTTAAACTATTTGCTAAGTTGAGTGAAAATAAACCTTATTTATTATTATTATTTTTTAAAGTCAAATAGCTTTGTAAAGTGAAAGTCACTCAGTTGTGTACGACTCTTTGCAACCCGATGGACTATACAGCCCATGGAATTCTCCAGGCCAGAATACTGGAGTGGGTAGCCTTGGCACCCTGCAATAAACACTGTACTTTCTTTCATCCCAACCTGGTGTCACTAGACTGGCTTCGCTTCACATCAGGTAGCCTTTCCTTTCTCCAGGGAATCTTCCCAACCCAGGGATCGAACCCAGGTCTCCCGCATTGCAGGCAAATTCTTTACCAACTGAGCTATCAGGAAGCCCAAATAGCTTTGCACTATATCCCTATCGGTTATTTTGCTTTTTGAATGGCCTGTTCAATCTTCTCCCATTTTTCTTTGAGGTTGTCTTGTGAAAGTGAAAAGTGAAAGTGAAGTCGCTCAGTCATGTCTGACTCTTTGGGACCCCATGGACTGTAGCCTACCGGGCTCCTCTGTCCATGGGATTTTTCTAGGTAAGGGTACTGGAGTGGGTTGCCATTTCCTCCTCCGGGGAGGTTGTCTTATTCGTTTATAAATATATGTATGTTATGATAGTGTTTTTGTAGTTTCGCTAGTTTGGCTTTTTAACCTCCTGTTGCTTCTGAGCACCAGTTTTTAACAGCCAGTGCTAAGAGCTAAACGCTACCGCAAAGCGAGAGAACCTTGGGCGTCCAGGGCCCAGGTGGGCGGGGCAGGTTGTCCTCGCCCCATTCCACGCCTCCACCTTCGGGGGGCGGGGCCAAAGGACGCTCGGTCTGAGCGCGCAGTTGCCATGGCGGCCGTTGGGCGGGAGGCTGGCGCTTCCCGGCTTCAGCACCCAGCGGAGAAACGAAACCGAGAGAGCAGAGGTCTCTTACGAGCATCGCCGACATGCGTAACGTTGACGTAAGACGCCAGCTCAGCCTTGAGGCGCACGCGCAGTGCGTGTGTTAGGGCCTTTGGGCCTCCGTCCGCCGGCGTCTCGCTGGGGAGCGGACTGGAATTGTGCTTCCGGTCTGCGTGTTCTTAGGGGCGATCCTGCCTCCTTCTCGACCTTCCGGCGCGCCACCTCCCATCCCTGTGCCAGGGGCTCGGAAGACCTGAAGTAGCGATGCTCTTGGGAATCATCCCCAGGAGTGGAAGTGGAGAATGCCCTCCTTGAGTGAGGAGAGCGAGTGAAGCGCAGCCTCTCTAGACTCTGGGGGCTGAGGTGGGCGTGAGCGAAGGTAATCCAGGCCCACTTTCTGAACCCGGGTCTTCCTTCGACTTTCCAGTGGATTAGGCAGAGGCTTGGGCTGGGTCAGGGGCTGGGCCGCTCGAATGGAACTTGAGACTCATTTCCACCTAGAGGAAACGAGGTTTGGAGTGCCCCTGGCGCAAAGTAAGGCGCTGGATACACACGAGGTATTATTTTCGCTGTTGCTGTGAGGAGGTGGAGCTGTTGGCACCTCTTCTTAAAATTCCTTTGCAAGTGTTAACTGGAGGAGTAACAACTATTAATGAAACTTTGTGTTAGGCCGGTGAATTTTGCGGGTATTCCCTTAGTGGCTTTGGGCTGGGGTTACATGACTTCCTACTCAATTCTGCAAAACAACAATGATAAAACTGACCCTCGTAGCAGAATGATGATGCCACAAAGCTCTATGGAGTGCTTCATAAGAGGGACAGAGGAACCTTTGCAGACGATCACACTGAAAACTTTTTCCTTGTATCTCGTAAACCATATGCATTTTTGTTTTTGTTTTGTGTTAGGTGCTAGAGTGACGTTGAAGTCCTTAGCTAAGACTTATATTCAGAACCTGATCAGAGGCACGCCTTTTGGGCTAGTCTGATATCCCTTTAGTTATTTCATGAATACTTAGAATGCTTTCTGTGTACTGAGCATAGTTCTAACTTCTTAATAAGTGAGTAAAGAAAACAAAGATCCCTGCCCATTGCAGCTTAGGTTGTAGTTTTGGGAAGACATAAAAAATAGTAAACATAAGTAAATTCCCTGGTGGCTCAGACGGTAAAGCGTCTGCCTGCAATCCCGGAGACCCGGGTTCATTTCCTGGGTCGGGAAGATCCCCTGGAGAAGGAAATGGCAACCCACTCCAGTACTCTTTCCTGGAAAATTTCCATGGACTGTGGAGGCTCCACAGTCCATGGGGGTCGCAAAGAGTTGGACACGACTGAGTGACTTCACGTTCAGTTTTTCACTTTCACTTTCATATGTTAGAAGGAAAAGAATGTCATAGGAAAAAACAAAAATTCTTACCTTTACCATTGTTAATGGAAGATGCAATTTTAAATTAGAATGGCAACGTAGGCTTCATAGAAAAAATGACACTTCTGTAAATTCTTGAAGGAGATAAGGGAAGGGAAGAGCATTCCCGGTGGAGGGACTGACTGTCCAAAGACTCCCCTTGCTGTGTGTCTGGGCTTTTAAGTGAACAGCAAGAGAGCCTGTGGGGCTGGAACACAATGAGAAAAAGGGGTAGTGGGAGAAAGTGAGGTTAGACATGGGATGGGGCTGGAGAACAGACATCTTCAAGGGCCTGGTAGGCTATTGTAAAGACTTTGGCACTTACTCACTTTGAGTGAAACGGAGAGCCATGGCAGCACAGTTTTGAGCAGAGCAGCCATACAATCTAACTTAGGTTTTTCAGAGTTACTCTAATGGGTGTGTTTCAGAATAGAATGGCGGAGGCAAGGGTAGAAGCAAAGAGAGGAGTGAGAAGGCAGTGGCAGTAGTTCAGAAGAGAGTTGACAAGTGTTTCTAATCAGAAGGTTGGTAGCTGGAGTGAGTGAGAAGCAGTTGGATTCTGGGAATTTGGTAGTAGGAAACAGTGTTTGGATGAGTTGTGTGTTATCAACCTGAACATTTTTCAACATGATATACAGTTTATATATAAATGTATAATGTATAATTTTGGCCCATGTTCTACAGGTATAGGTGGGAAGAACAGTGGAGTGTTTGAATCACTTTAGTTGCTCTCCTGTGAAAGTAATTACTTACTAGCTTAGGTAAGATTTCAGAGCTTACTTATAGCCATTAATTGGTATGTGAAGTTAATGACTAAAGTCAGACTTTTTCCAAAATAGAATATAGTTGAAATCTAAAAGTTGTAGTTTCCAGTAAGCAAAGTGTGAATTAGGATAGAATAACTTGTTGTAGTACTTGTGCATTTACTTTTAATTAAAATTTTAGTGAATGTGAAAATGCTTCCTTTTTGCCTTCTTTCAGAAATTTGTCTAAATATTCCAACAGTTAAAAAAAAATAGATCTAAGGTAAGAAAAATACATTAATAGGTAATTGTGACTGTTATCCACAATTTTGGGGTAAATATACCATGGCAAACAGAAATGACTAAGATAATTGTTACTTCAGTTTGCAAGCTCATGGGCTTTCCTGGTGGCTCAGACAGTAAAGAATCTGCTTGCAGTGCAGGGTACCTGGGTTCAGTCCCTGGGTTTGAACGATCCCCTGGAGGAGGGCATGGCAACCCACTCCAGTATTCTTGCCTGGAGAATCCCTATGGACAGAGGAGCCTGGCAGGCTACAGTCCATGGGGTCGCAAAGAGTCAGACACAACTGAACAACTAAGCACAGAATGGCACAGACAGACTTGTAAGTAATTTAAACAAAATATAAAAGGATGGAAAAGTATTTTGAGTACAAAGTAAATGCTAATGGAATACAGCCTTCTTCTGTTACTGTTTATTGTGGTGCTCACTCATCTTTTATCTCCTGTTTTAATCTTCATACTGATGTAGAATGTATTGAATATGCTAAATAAACACCGAAGTCATGAACTGAAGCACCTGTTGCCAGCAAGTACCATGTAATACTCATTGCTGTCTCTGCTGGAATTTAGAACTTTTCCAACACTATGCTGTTAAGCCTTGCTTCCTTCTCTTGCACCCCTTTCCGTTTCCAGTGGACAGATGTTTTTGGTTTCTTAGACAGTATTAGAGCACAGAATGTAGAGTGACTATTTGTAATTTCTATATTCATTAAGGATTTTCTTCTATTTAAAATTATTCTATCAAAGTATAGTAAGTTTTTGTGGCTATAAAAAGATAATATTTTTAATATAAACATGGAGCTGTCTGACCGACCATGTGAGGCAGGAATCTGAAGTTTAGAGACACACTAGGGTGAACTATAGGTCAGTTTCAGTGTTGAGCAAGAGGCTAACCTGTCAAGTTCACCACAGTTGACAAGTAGTATGGTGACGGGTGTTTGCTGGTGGGTGGCCTGTAAAGGTGATTTGGTACCACCAAAGTGGATGACTTAGCAGGAGTCAAACCTGGACAGAGGACATATTTGGCAGTTCTCATAGGTGAGTTTAAGTGGGTGGGACAGAGAGGTCATAGCAGGACCGGTGCTGGGTTCAGGTGCTGGAGTCTCCTGGAAGGAAGTGAGATTTGGAGGGAGCTAAAAAACAGAGCTAAATGTCACTTGTTAATAGTTTGAGCAAAAGGATAAATCTTCCTCTGAGCATGTGTTTGGGTCGCTGTGGGTGGTGGTCTCAGCCATGGGTGCAGAACTTTGGGGAGGAACCAGGTGGGTTACTTTAGTAATAGGAGCTGCCATTCACTGATGAATGTTCTTTTGTGTATGCTAATGTGTTTCATCCTCATCTTAAAAAATAATACCTCAAGTTTTTAAAGAAGAACTGATGTAAAGTTATTTACCCATGGCCACTTTACTAAGCTGTAAATAACAGTGCTGGAATTTGAGCCTAGGTTTATTGGACATCAGTGCTTTTATTCTTTCTTTATTCCAAATTGCCTCAATATGTAATGAATTGTACTCACATTATCTACCTATTTTTTGTGATTTGTCATGATTATGATCCAGTTTGCTGTGGATTAGATCTCAGTCACTAATAAAATTTGATTCACTTAATTGTGTGTTTTCTTTTTCTAGATTTTAATTTGATTTGAAAATGAGTAAGTGCAGAAAGCAACCGCTGGGTTCAAGTCCTGAGACATTCAGCCCAGACATTCCTACTGACATTTTTGAACTCTTTGCCAAGAACTTTTCTTATGGCAAACCACTTAATAATGAGTGGCAGTTACCAGATCCCAGTGAGATTTTCACCTGTGACCACACGGAATTCAGTGCATTCCTTGATTTGAAGAACTCCTTAAATGAAGTGAAAAACCTACTGAGTGATAAGAAATTGGATGAGTGGCATGAGCATACGGCTTTCACTAACAAAGCTGGGAAAATAATTTCTCATGTGAGAAAATCTGTAAATGCTGAACTTTGTACTCAGGCATGGTGTAAGTTTCATGAAATTTTGTGCAGCTTTCCACTTATTCCACAGGAAGCTTTTCAGAATGGAAAACTGAATTCTCTACACCTTTGTGAAGCTCCTGGAGCTTTTATAGCTAGTCTCAATCACTACTTAAAATCCCATCGATTCCCCTGTGATTGGAAGTGGGTAGCTAATACTCTGAATCCTTACCATGAGGCAAATGACAATCTTACGATGATTATGGATGACCGACTTATTGCAAATACCTTGCATTGCTGGTACTTTGGTCCAGATAACACTGGTGATATCATGACCTTGAAATATCTCACTGGACTTCAGAATTTCATAAACAGTATGGGTACCATTCACTTGATCACTGCAGATGGAAGTTTTGATTGCCAAGGAAACCCAGGTGAACAAGAAGCTTTAGTCTCTTGTTTGCATTACTGTGAAGCTGTCACTGCTCTGATGACTCTTGGAAATGGTGGCTCTTTTGTTCTGAAGATGTTTACTTTGTTTGAACATTGTTCCATAAATCTTATGTACCTACTAAACTGTTCTTTTGATCAAGTTCATGTTTTCAAACCAGCTACTAGCAAGGCAGGAAACTCAGAAGTCTATGTGGTATGTCTCTACTATAAGGGAAGAGAGACAATCTATTCTCTTTTATCTAAGATGGTGCTGAATTTTGGGTCTGAAATGACCAAGAAAGCTCTCTTTCCCCATCACATGATTCCAGAATCTTTTCTTAGAAAACATGAAGAATGTTGCATGTTCTTTCATAAATACCAACTAGAGACTATTTCTGAGAACATTCGTCTGTTTGAGTGCATGGGAAAAGGGGAACAAGCAAAGCTGAATAGCTTAAGGGACTATGCTGTTCAGTATTTCATGCAAAAGTTTCAATTGAAGCCTCTTTCCAGAAATAACTGGCTAGTGAAAAAATCTAATATTGGCTGTAGTACAAATACAAAATGGTTTGGGCATAAAAACAGATATTTTAAAACCTACAATGAAAGGAAAATGCTGGAAACCCTTTCCTGGAAAGATAAGGTGGCCAAAGGGTACTTTAACAGTTGGGCTGAAGAACATGCTACATATCATCCTGGGCAAAGTTCTCTTTTAGAAGGGACAGCTTTCAATCTTGAGTGTCACTTATGGCAGGTTTTACAGGGAAAGAAACTGCCAAAGGTAAAGTGTTCTCCTTTCTGTGATGGTGAGATTTTAAAGGCTCTTAATGAAGCAATTGAAAAGTCATTAGGAGGAGCCTTGAATTTTGATCTTAAGTTTAGGCCGAAACAGCAGCACTGTTGTTCTTGTCACGTTTTTTCTGAAGAATTGATATTTTCTGAGTTGTTTAGCCTTACCAAGTGCCTTCAGGATCATCAGGATGAAGAACCCAGCACCCAGATAAAGTGCCTACTAGTGGGTTTCCCAGCTCTCCATAATATCAAAATGCACATACCATTGGAAGTTCGACTCTTGGAATCAGCTGCACTCATGCCTTTTAGCCGTTCATTGCTTCATGATGGAGACCCCGCTTACCAGCAGTTATTTTTGGACTGCGTCCTACATTCGTTGCAGCAGCTTCATACGGGGGATGCTATGATTTTGCCTATACTTTCTTGTTTTACAAGGTTTATGGCTGGTTTGATCTTTGTACTCCACAGCTGTTTTAGATTCATCACATTTTCTTGTCCCATATCCTCAGAGCCCCTGAAGACTTGTGCAGTCCTGCTTTGTGTTGGTTATCAGGATCTTCCAAACCCAGTTTTCCAGTATCTGCAAAATGTGAATGAATTGTTGAGAGATTTGGTTAACACTGAGGCACCCCAACAGGTTTTACAGTTTGTGCCAATGGAGGTACTCCTTAAGGGCGCACTACTTGATTTTTTGTGGGATTTGAATGCTGCCATTGCTAAAAGGTATTTGCATTTGATTATTCAAGGAGAGAGAGAAGAAATCATCGGCAGCCTTCAGTTATGAAGTTGATCTCCTCCTTTCTGAGATTTAACTTGATGGCTTCTTACAGTTTCCATTGTTACTGCATTCCTTTGCTATTAATTTAAAACCTTCTATTTTGAAGAAAGGCTAAGTTTTGCATCATTTAAAGTCTCACTTTTTTCTGGAAAACCCATCGGCTAGTCTGACCCCTAGGGTATATACACACAGGCATAGAGCTTCCTATATGGTAGAAGATATGTAATGATGGTATTCAACCTCACACAGAGAAGTGTATATATGCTTGGACATACCCATGCGTGCATATGCAGTTTAGTTGGTTTTATTTATCTGCTTAAGATTTGCACCTGTGTGCCTTCAGGTTAGATTTTTTTTCCAACTAATTTTCTCTCAATGGCTAATACTGTTGTGAATTGTTAGAGGTCTTTGATGAAAAGAGATGAGCCACTTCTCAGCAACATTAATATTGACCATGTCAGTTACTAATTTGGGGAACTCATCATTCTAAATATCTTGATATGTGCCATTCATTGCATTTAGGCCACTGATCCAATTTACTTGTGTGGTTCAAATGAAGCTACTGTGCTGTTTTATAAATATTTTACTAACTAAATTCCGACTAGAAAGGCTATCAGGACAGCTTTAAACCAAAGATCATATTTAAAACAAGGAAGAATTATTGTGTCTAAAACAGAATTATATGGGTGAAAAGTTTCATTTAGCAATAGAGTGGTGATTTTTAGCTTCCAGGAAATAATGTGTGAACAAAATGATTTTTTTTAATTGCAAAATAATGTTTATGGTCTCATATTGGGGACACACAAATGTGATGAACGTAGTGAATACTGAGAAATTTTGATGGTGTAACGTGAACATTTTAATCTTCACCAATCCTTTTTTCCATAATGAAAGTAGCACTTTACCAAAATATTAACCATGTGATGTTTATTTTTCAGTTATGTTTGATTTCTTTTGCATTAAATGTATCTATCAGTATAATCAGGCTATTACAGCCAGCTATTTTAAGCAGATCTTTTGTTACTTTGAAATTTCACAAGGTGAAGAATATTTGTATTTTCACATGTACATTTTAGAGATTTTTGTTATATAAAAAATATTCTTTGATGTATTTTGTTGATAAATATTAACCTCAAGTTTTTCATGTTCTTTGCTATTTTGAGTTCCATTATAAATTCATGAATAAAGTCATTAGCAGAGAAATTTTGTGTTCATTCTTTTAAAGAGAATCATGGGGGAATTTAAAAATATAACTTGGAAACACTTTAAGGAAAGCTTTAATGGAAGTTAATGTTCCTTCATTTTCTCTGATTTGTATTCATTAAAATTTATTCCTTAATGTTACAATATTTACAGAAGCTCTACTTCAGGAAAGAAATGGAATACTTAAGGGACAGAGGAAGAGGTTATGTTTAGTTCTTGACAGGGAGGATGTGAGTGTTGGAGGTGGATTTCTGAAAGAAATGTGATTTCCTACTGGTGACTTTATGAAAGCTGTTAGAATTGTGTAATGGTAGACACGAATGGAGGAGCCTGGTGGGCTACAGTCCGTGGGGTTGCAAAGAATTGGACACGACTGAGCAACTTCACTCAATGGTAGACATCTGATAGAGAATTGGTTACCAAGAGAGAATTAAAAACCACTCTTGGGAAACCATTTTGCACTTAAATAGACTTTATGCCTTGGTTAATGTGGTCTAATGCAGTGACTCAGTTTATTTTTACCTGTTTTAACTATTTGATTAGAATGAAGTTGAAAGCCTAGGGCCAGGTTCTGATAGGAAAACCTTTTAATTTAAGCCCCTCAAATAAGTATTGAATGCTTAGTTGTTTTTACTGTTAACCTGTGTTGGGATGTGTAACATACTGGTATATACTAGAATGTATTTGGTTTTTAATCAGTGTTTGGGATCAGTTGCTTTTCATCTGGCTTATTGAATTCACAGTTGCTCTAGAGGTGAGATAGAACTCAAGGAAGATTCGAATTGAACGGGGTGTGGCTGACAGGTACCAGTGATTTGTAGAAATTGCTCTGAGAAAAAGGGAAGGAAAAATAATGTCTGAGAAATGAATAAGAAAGTAGAGGAAGACCATAAGTTGAGACGATTTGTGTAGGTTATCAAGGTAGTTCAGTTTAGTCGCTCAGTCATGTCTGACCCTTTGCGACCCCATGAACTGCAGCATGCCAGGACTCCCTGTAAAAATTTTGGGGGTGGGGGGTCTTGAAATTTTTGACTTAATTGTGCTTTTTGAAAAGAATTTTTAACAGCCAGAAAATTTAAACATCACAGTTGTGTTTCCTGACAAACTCAGAGAAAGCAGTCTTAAAATACACTTAATTTCTTCAATACTGGTTTACGTTTTCCAAGAGAAAAGTCAGTTTTGTATTTTAGTGGGAGCTTTTATATATCATGCTCATGTCAAAGTTTTGAAAATTTCTGAGTCAATGTGAAATCCACATTTGTGGACTTTCTCCATCTTTACAGTCATTATTTTGTTTAAAAAGATTTGCATTAAAAGTGTTTTTCTGCTCTGAAGATATCTAAGTGGAACAAAAGTAACAAGTTACTAGAGTTGAAAAAAAATCTTTATGCTTTTGTTATTTTATTTAATCTTTGATGAGAATACAAGTCCTTTTAAACATTTAAACTTCATCTTTTATTTCCAGATATTTAATTGAATATTTTATTTATTTATTTTTTTTTATTTTACTTTACAATTCTGTATTGGTTTTGCCGTACATTGACATGAATCCACCACAGGTGTACATGTGTTCCCAAACACGAACCCCCCTCCTACCCCCTTCCCCACAACATCTCTCTGGGTCATCCCCGTGTACCAGCCCCAAGCATGCCGTATCCTGCATCGGACATAGACTGGCGATTCGATTCTTACGTGATATTATACATGTTTCAATGCCATTCTCCCAAATCATCTCACCCTCTCCCTCTTGAGTCCAAAAGTCCGCTATACACATCTGTGTCTTTTTTGCTGTCCTGCATACAGGGTCATCATTGCCATCTTTCTAAATTCCATATATATGTGTTAGTATACTGTATTGGTGTTTTTCTTTATGGCTTACTTAACTCTGTATAATCAGCTCCAGTTTCATCCATCTCATCAGAACTGATTCAAATGTATTCTTTTTAATGGCTGAGTAATACTCCATTGTGTATATGTACCACAGCTTTCTTACCCATTCATCTGCTGATGGACATCTAGGTTTTTTCCATGTCCTGGCTATTATAAACAGTGCTGCGATGAACATTGGGGTACATGTGTCTCTTTCTATTCTGGTTTCCTCAGTGTGTATGCCCAGCAGTGGGATTGCTGGGTCATAAGGCAGTTCTATTTGCAATTTTTAAAGGAATCTCCACACTGTTCTCCATAGTGGCTGTACTAGTTTGCATTCCCACCAACAGTGTAGGAGGGTTCCCTTCTCTCCACACCCTCTCCAGCATTTATTGCTTGCAGATTTTTGGATCGCAGCCATTCTGACTGGTGTGAAGTGGTACCTCATTGTGGTTTTGATTTGCATTTCTCTAATAATGAGTGATGTTGAGCATCTTGTCATGTGTTTGTTAGCCATCCGTATGTCTTCTTTGGAGAAATGTCTATTTAGTTCTTTGGCCCATTTTTTGATTGGGTCATTTATTTTTCTGGAATTGAGCTGCAGGAGTTGCTTGTATATTTTTGAGATTAGTTGTTTGTCAGTTGCTTCATTTGCTATTATTTTCTCCCATTCGGAAGGCTGTCTTTTCACTTTGCTTTTATTTTCCTTTGTTGTGCAGAAGCTTTTAATTTTAATTAGGTCCCATTTGTTTATTTTTGCTTTTATTTCCAGAATTCTGGGAGGTGGATCATAGAGGATCCTGCTGTGGTTTATGTCGGAGAGTGTTTTGCCTATGTTCTCCTCTAGGAGTTTTATAGTTTCTGGTCTTACATTTAGATCTTTAATCCATTTTGAGTTTATCTTTGTGTGCGATGTTAGAAAGTGATCTAGTTTCATTCTTTTACAAGTGGTTGACCAGTTTTCCCAGCACCACTTGTTAAAGAGATTGTCTTTACTCCATTGTATATTCTTGCCTCCTTTGTCAAAGATAAGGTGTCCATATGTGTGTGGATTTATCTCTGGGCTTTCTATTTTGTTCCATTGATCTATATTTCTGTCTTTGTGCCAATACCATACTGTCTGGATGACTGTGGCTTTGTAGTAGAGCCTGAAGTCAGGCAAGTTGATTCCTCCAGTTCCATTCTTCTTTCTCAAGATTGCTTTGGCTATTTGAGGTTTTTTGTATTTCCATACAAATCTTGAAATTATTTGTTCTAGTTCTGTGAAAAATATCGCTGGTAGCTTGATAGGGATTGCATTGAATTGTAAATTGCTTTGGGTAGTATACTCATTTTCACTATATAGATTCTTCTGATCCATGAACATGGTATATTTCTCCATCTATTAGTGTCCTCTTTAATTTCTTTCATCAGTGTTTTATAGTTTTCTATATATAGGTCTTTATTTTGTTTAGGTAGATATATTCCTAAGTATTTTATTCTTTTTGTTGCAATGGTGAATGGAATTGTTTCCTTAATTTCTTTTTCTACTTTCTCATTATTAGTGTATAGGAATGCAAGGGATTTCTGCGTGTTGATTTTATATCCTGCAACTTTACTATATTCATTAATTAGCTCTAGTAATTTTCTGGTAGAGTCTTTAGGGTTTTCTATGTAGAGGATCATGTCATCTGCAAACAGTGAGAGTTTTACTTCTTCTTTTCCAATTTGGATTCCTTTTATTTCTTTTTCTGCTCTGATTGCTGTGGCTAAAACTTCCAGAACTATGTTGAATAGTAGTGGTGAAAGTGGGCACCCTTGTCTTGTTCCTGACTTGAGGGGAAATGCTTTCAATTTTTCACCATTGAGGATAATGTTTACTTAATTGAATATTTTTAACATTTGTTAAGGTACTGTGGTGTGAGTATATGAAATACCTCACTTTTTTTTAATACCTCACTTTTTTAGAATGAAAGTGTTGATTATAAACCCAGTTAAGTTCTTATTTTTCTTGTTTAAATACTTAATATTTTTCATTGATTCTTTAGAAAGGGCAATGTATTTTGTTTAGTGTATTTTTGCTTTTTAAGATGAAAGTAAGAAAAAGGAGATTTTTAGTTTTGTTTCATTTTTTTGAGTCATTTTAAGCAATAAATGATTATTACTTTTTATGAAACCAGTACATGCTTATAAAGATTTTAACCGAAGCATGAGAGATTTTCTGTTAATTTTTATGTTCTATAGCCCACCAGGCTCCTGTGTCCAGGGGGTTTTCCAGGCAAGAATACTGCAGTGGATTTCTTTTCCTGGGGATCTTCCTGACCCAGGGATCGAACCCGTGGCTCCTGCCACATCTCCTGTGTTGTAGGAGGCAGATTCTTTATTGCTGAGTCACTGGAGAAGCCTAATAAAAAAATAAAGCCATTAATTACACTGTTATAATTAGGTCTTAAATTCCCTTTATAATCTGTTTTAATACAGTTTGAACAAAACTTAGATTTAATGTAGTAATATCTAGTATATCCTTATTAAAATGATGAAAAATTATTATACATAGATGGTACTATAGATTTGCAGGGCCTAGCTGAATATTTGCTTGCACATAGTTACTACTGCAAAGAGACTCAATTATTTGTTAATAGGCCTCCCACCTTTTTTTTTTTTTTTTCCTTAAGTTAGATTAAAACTCATTTCTGGCTGATCTTAGCAGAATTAACTATAGAACAAAAATTTCAAGGTTCCCGAATAAATTTCTGTTTGGATAGTAGATGCTTTTCTGGTTGGCCTAATGGCCAAGTACCAAAAAGCTAAAAGCTCGATACCCCGAATAGTCACTTATAATATCTTGGTATGTTTTAGGGCATGTGATCAAAACAATAATCCTCAATAAATTTATGATTTTGTATTTCTAATCAGTGCACACTTTATATAAAACAGTTTATATTAAAGTTTTTAATAAGGAATTTTTCTCCTCATTCTGTTGTTTTTTCTTAGTTTTGGCCAATACAGAAAATGAAGGTAACTTATCTTTAGATAAGCACAAGTTTATATTGGAACGTTTATAACCATGAATATGGAAGATACCAACTTTTCTTTATGAATATGAAATATTTTAGTGAAAATATTTGGAAATTACCAGTCACTGAGCATAGGTTAGCATTTGGTTTCATTCAGCTGAAAATTTTCTGTAGAAGTGTAATCTGCTTATGTTCACATAGAGGTTGTATGTGCGTGTGTTACTAAGTTGCTTCAGCCCTGTCCAACTCTGACCCTATGGATTGCAGCCCTCCAGGCTCCCATGGCTATGGGGATTCTCCAGGCAAGAATACTGGCGTGGGTTGCCGTGCCTGCTTCCAGGGGATCTTCCTGACTCAGGGATCAAACCTTCGTCTCTCAGTCTCCTGCGTTGGCAGGCAGGTTTTTTTTTTTTTTACCACTAGTGCCACTTGGGAAGCCCAATAGGTTATATACTCAATTACAAATACAGTGTTTCTCTAATTTTCTCAAGATCTTGATCGTCATGTCTTTATAGCGGCCTAATAGATTAACTAGGTGTAGTCATTCTGTGTTCACTTATACCAAGTGCAGGGGCATAAGTTTAACCTGTTACCAGGGATTTTATAATATTTAATGTTGCAGCCATCTGGTGATGTCCATCTGTAGAGTCTTCTCTTGTTTTGTTGGAAAAGAGTATTTGCTATGACCAGAGCATTCTCTTGGCAAAACTCTGTTATCCTTTGCTTTGCTTCATTTTGTACTCCAAGGCCAAATTTGCCTGTTATTCCAGGTGTCTCTTGACTTTCTACTTTTGCATTCGAGTCCCCTATAATGAAAAGGATGTCTTTTTTTGGTGTTAGTTCTAGACGGTCTTATAGGTCTTCATAGAACCGTTCACTTCTTCAGCATTACTGGCTGGGGCATAGACTTGAATTACTGTGATACTGAATGGTTTGCCTTGGAATCAAGCAGAGATCATTCTGTCGTTTTTGAGGTTGCACCCAAGTACTGCATTTGAGACTCTTTTATTGACTATGATGGTTACTCCATTTCTTCTAAGGGATTATTGCCCACATAGATATAATGGTCATCTGAGTTAAATTCATTCATTCCAGTCCATTTTAGTTTGCTAATTCCTAAAATGTTGATGTTCATTCTTGCTATCTCCTGTTTGACCACTTCCAATTTGCCTTGATTCATGGATCTAACATTCCAGGTTCCTATGCAATATTGCTCTTTACAGCATCAGACTTGACTTCCATCACCAGACATCCACAACTGGGTGTTGTTTTTGCTTTGGCTCTGTCTCTTCATTCTTCCTGGAGTTACTTCTTCACTGTAGCATATTGGACACCTACCGACCTGGGGAGTTCATCTTTCAGTGTCCTATCTTTTTGCCTTTTCATACTGTTCATGGGGTTCTCAAGGCAAGAATACTGAAGTGGTTTGCCATTCCCTTCTCCAGTGGACCACACTTGTCAGAACTCTTCACCATAACCTGTGATGTCTCTATCATGACACCTGATGCAAAGAACCCACTCACTGGAAAAGACCCTGATGCTAGGAAAGATTGAAGGCAGGAGGAGAAGGGGATGACAGAGAATGAGATGGTTGGATGGCATCACTGACTGAATGGACATGAGTTTGAGTAAGCTCTGGGAGTTGGTGGTGGACAGGGAAGCCTGACATTCTGCAGCCTATGGGGTTACAAAGAGTCGGACAAGACTGAGCAACTGAACTGAATATTGCAGCCACATTGTTGGTTTGTGGCTTAAATTTGTTTTTACATAGTTAAGAAACACATTTGTAGAGATCGTTTTTTTTTCTCTAAACTATTTATGTACGCTATGCTGAGAAGATACTTTCATTTTAAAAAGTCTTCGTAGCTTGGTGGATAAACCTATTTTGTTTACATATATAGACACCTAATTAATTTACTGGGCAAGACAGATGCGCTTTTATTGTCTAGACTTTTGGGAGTTTCTAATTCTGTTTCCAGTGAACTCCAGGGCTGAAAAATTAGTCTTTATATTAGGCTAGGTGAGAAAATTCAAAACAAGCACAAACATCCTAATAAATTTTTTTTAGTGTAAACATTATTTCTGCAACTATTTAATAACTCTAATAATCTGTTCCTGGAGCTATTTTTATTGCACATACATTTTGGGTTGTTCAGTTTGAAATTGATTGATTTTTCTATTCTCTAAAACATTTTATTTGTAGTATTATATATATTTTAATGAAGTATAGGGCTTCCCTGGTGGTTCAGATGGTAAAGAATTTTGCCTGCAATTCAGTAGACCTGGTTTTGATCCCTGAGTCAGAAAGATCCCTTGGAGTGGGTATAGCTACTTACTCCAGTATTCTTACTTGGAGAATCCCATGGACACAGGAGCCTGGTGAACTAATAGTCCACACAGTTGCAAAGAGTCAGACACAACTGGATGACTAACAAGATACTATTGAGGTATAGTTGATGTAGAGTTCAGTTCAGTTGCTCAGTCATGTCCGACTCAGCGACCCCATGAACTGCAGCATGCCAGGCCTCCCTGTCCATCACCAACTCCTGGAGCCTACTCAAACTCATGTCCATTGAGTCAGTGATGCCATCCAACCATCTCATCCTCTGTCATCTTCCCCTCTCCTCCCGCCTTCAATCTTTCCCAGCATCAGGGTCTTTTCAAATGAGTTAGCTCTTTGCATCAGGTGGCCAAAGAGTTTCAGCTTCAACATTGGTCCTTCCAATGAACACCCAGGACTGATCTCCTTTAGGATGGACTGGTTGGATCTCCTTGCAGTTCAAGTAACTCTCAAGAGTCTTCTCCAACACCACAGTTCAAAATCATAAATTCTTTGGTGCTCAGCTTTCTTTATAGTCCAACTCTCACATCTATACATGACCACTGGAAAAACCATAGCTTTGACTAGATGGACCTTTGTAGGCAAAGTAATGTCTCTGCTTTTTAATATGCTGTCTAGGTTGGTCATAACTTTCCCTTCCAAGGAACAAGTGTCTTTTAATTTCATGGCTGCAATCACCATCTGCAGTGATTTTGGAGCCCCCCCAAATAAAGTCTTTCACTGTTTTATCTGTTTCCCCATCTATTTGCCATAAAGTGATGGGACTGGATGCCATGATTTTAGTTTTCTGAATGTTGAGCTTTAAGCCAACTTTTTCACTCTCCTCTTTCATTAAGAGGCTCTTGAGTTCTTCTCTTTCTGCTGTAAGGGTGGGGTCATCTGCATATCTGAAGTTATTGATATTTCTCCCAGCAGTCTTGATTCCAGCTTCTGCTTCATCCAGCCCAGCATTTCTCATGATGTACTCTGCATATAAGTTAAATAAGTAGGGTGACAATATATAGCCTTGATGTACTCCTTTTCCTATTTGGAACCAGTCTGTTGTTTCATGTCCAGTTCTAACTGTTGCTTCCTGACCTGCATATAGATTTCTCAGGAGGCAGGTCAGATGGTCTGGTATTCCCATCTGTTTCAGAATTTTCCACAGTTTATTGTGATCCACACAGTCAAAGGCTTTGGCATAGTCAATAAAGCAAATAGATGTTTTTCTGGAACTCTCTTGCTGTTTGGACGATCCAGCAGATGTTGGCAATATGTACTCTGGTTCCTCTGCCTTTTCTAAAACCAGCTTGAACATCTGGAAGTTCATGGTTCATGTATTGCTGAAGCCTGGCTTGGAGAATTTTGAGCATTACTTTACTAGCGTATGAGATGAGTGTAGTTGTGCGGTAGTTTGAGCATTCTTTGGTATTGCCTTTCTTTGCGATTGGAATGAAACTGACCTTTTCTAGTCCTGTGGCCACTGCTGAGTTTTCCAAATTTGCTGGCATATTGAGTGCAGCACTTTCACAGCATCATCTTTTAGGATTTGAAATAGCTTCAACTGGAATTCCATCACCTCCACTAGCTTTGTTCGTAGTGATGCTTCATAAGGCCCACTTGACTTCACATGCCAGGATATCTGGCTCTAGGTGAGTGATTACAGCTTTATGAATATCTGGGTCGTGAAGATCTTTTTTGTACAGTTCTTCCATGTATTCTTGCCACCTCTTCTTAATATCTTCTGCTTCTGTTAGTTCCATTCCATTTCTGTCCTTTATCGAGCCCATCTTTGCATGAAATGTTCCCTTGGTATCTCTAATTCTCTTGAAGAGCTCTCTAGTCTTTCTCATTCTGTTTTCTTCTATTTGCACTGATCACCGAGGAAGGCTAGTTGATGTACAATATTATATAAATTTTAGGAACATAACTTAGTAGTTCTCAATTTGTAAAGATGATATTCCATTTGAGCAGTACTTACATTGTTCTTTATTTTCTCCATTCTTTCATTTTTACCAGAATTACAAACTCACGGGCAAGGCACAATGATATGCTGATTTTATATCTCATATTGTCAATACAGATGTCTACAGAATGTATGTGATTTTTAAAAATTATGTAAAACTTTAAAACATATGCAACATTAAAACTAGATAACAACCCTCCCATGTACCTTCACCCAGCTTTAATAACTATCCATATTTTGTTAAAACTTACTTTATTCTTCCACTTTTTTTTCTTAGACTGTTTTAAAACAAATTCATGAAATATCTGTAACATACCACACCTGACAAAATTAATAGTCACCCAATACTTAAGTCTGTGTTTAATTATTACAGTTTGTCTCAAAAATGGCTTATTCAGTTGATTCAAATAAGGATCCAAATAAAGCTCAGATGTTGCATTTACTTAGAATAACTCCAGAGTCTCTCCATCTGTTGAGTCCCTCTCCCAGCATTTTCTTCTCCATGCCAATTTAACTGTCCTATAATTTTGTACATTCTGGATTTGGCCCACTATTTTGTGGGCTAATTATTTTGTTTTTTAACTTGTATCTCTATGCCACACATTTTCTGTGAATTGATAGAGAATTGATTGCTTTTGGCCCCAGTACTTTGTAAGCAATGTTGTGTACTTTTTTTTATCATGTCACAAAGCATGAAATGACTGATTTCCCTGTCTCAGTGATGTTAGGATTAGAGATTCAGATACCAATTTTATTTCTATACTACTAAGTTTTCTATCAGTCTTTCACTTAATAGCATTAGCTTCTATTGAATGTTGGTTTTTAGCTCTGCTAAAGCTAAAATTCCAAATTAGTGGTTTCTAACCATATTATGTAGTAATTGGACTTCATGATACGTTCTTGAAATTGGCTGTTTGTTTATTTCTGAATAGTTTGTTGTGGAGAAGCTGGAGAAATGCTTGCTGTTGTTCACTTGCTCAGCTGTGTCCGATGCTTTGTGATCCCCATGAACTGCATCATGCGAGGCTTCCCTGTCCTTCAATATCTCCCAGAGTTTCCTCTGACTCATGTCTGTTGAGTCGGTGATACCATCCAAACATCTCATCCCTTTTCTTTTTTTTAATGAGTTTTTGGCCCTTTTTTTGATCTTTGTTTTTTGAATGTTGAGTTTTAAGCCAACTTTTTCACTCTTCTTTCACCTTCATCAGGAGGCTCTTTAGTTCCTCTTTGCTTTCTGCCATAAGAGTGATGCCATCTGAATATCTGAGAGTATTGATATTTCTCCAGGCAATTTTGATTTCAGCTTGTGAGTCATCTAGCCTGGCATTTAGCATGATATACTCTGCATATAAGTTAAATAAGCAGGGTTACAATATACAGCATCGACGTACTCCTTTCCCAATTTTGAACCACTCTGTTGTTCCACATCCAGTTCTAACTGTTGCTTCTTGTTCTGTATACAGGCTTCTCGGGAGACAGGTAACGTGGTCTGGTATTCCCATCTTTTGAATAATTTTCCACAGTTTGTTGTGATCAATACAGTCAAAGGCTTTCATGTAGTCAATGAAGCAGAAGTAGATGTTTTCCTGGAATTCCCTTGCCTTGTCTATGATTCAGAGGATGTTGGCAATTTGATACCTGGTTCCTTTGTCCTTTCTAAATCCAGCTTGTACATCTGAAAGTTCTTAGTTCACATATTGTTGAAACCTAGCTTGAAAGACTTTAAGCGTGACCTTGATAGCATGTGAAATGAGTGCAGTTGTGCGGTGGTTTGAACAATCTTTGGCGTGGTCTTTCTTTTGGGATTGGAATGAAAACTGACCTGGTCTAGTCCTGTGGCCACTGCCAGGTTTTCCAAATTTGCTGGCACATTGCGTGAAGCCCTTTAACAGTATCATCTTTTAGGATTTAAAATCGCTAATCTGGAATTCCGTCACTTCTAGCACTTTGTTCGTAGTAATGCTTCCTAAGGCCCACTTTAGTTCACACTTCAGACTTCAGGATGTCTGCCTGTAGGTGAGTGACCACAGCATAGTGGTGATCCGGGTCATTAAGACCTTTTTTTTGGTATAGTTCTGTGTATTCTTGCCCACCTCTTCTTAATCTCTTCTGCTTCTATTAGGTCCTTTAGGAATTTTTAATTTTTAAAATTGAGGTTAGTTGACATACAATATTAGTTTCAAGTATACAACATAGTGATTCAAAATTTTTGTGGTTTATACTCCATTTGTAGTTTAAAAATATTGGCTGTATTCACTATGCTGTATAGCTTATTTAATTTATACATAGTAGTCTGTTACCTCTTAATTCCCTACCCCTGTTTTTCCCTCCCTGCATTTGTCCCCCACTGGTAACCACTAGTTTGTTCTCTATATCTGTCAGTTTCTTTTTTTTTAAATAATTTTTTTAAAAATTTATTTAGCTGCTCAGGGTCTTAGTTGTGGCATGTGGGATCTAATTTCATGAGCAGTGTCAAACCCTGGCCTGCTACGTTGGGAATGCAGAGTCCTAGTTGTTGGATCACCAGGGAAGTCCCTGTCAGTTTCTTTTTTGTTATATTCACTAGTTTAATTTTTAGAGTCCACATACAATGTAACATATAGTATTTTTCCTTCTAACATATTTCACTAAACTTAATATTCTCTAGGTTCATCCATGTTGCTAGAAATAGCAAAATTTCATTCTTTTTTATGGCTGAGTAGAATTCCATTGTGTATATATACCACATCTTCTTTGTCCACCCATCTATTGATGGACACTTAGGTTGTTACCATATCTTGTCTATTGTATATAATGCTGCTATGAACTTTGGGGTGCATGTATATTTTTGAACTAGTGTTTTTGTTTTCTTTAGATAAATACCTAGGAGTGGAATTGCTGGATCATATGGTAGTTCTATATTTAATTTTTTGAGGAGCCTCCATACTGTTTTTCTTAGTGGCTGCACCAATTTACCATCCCACCAACAACATACAAGGGTTCCCTTTTCTTCACATCATTGCCAACATGTTATATGTGATCATTTTGAAGACAGCCATTCTGATTGGGTGAGGTGAGATTTCATTGTGGTTTTGATTAGCATTTCTCTGATGATTAGTGATATTGAGCATCTTTCCATGTGCCTATTCAGTTCAGTTCAGTTGCTCAGACTCTTTGCAACCCCATGAATCGCAGCACGCCAGGCCTCCCTGTCCATCACCAACTCCCAGAATTCACTCAGACTCACGTCCATCGAGTCAGTGATGCCATCCAGCCATCTCATCCTCTGTCGTCCCCTTCTCCTCCTGCCCCCAATCCCTCCAAGCATCAGAGTCTTTTCCAATGAGTCAACTCTTTGCATGAGGTGGCCAAAGTACTGGAGTTTCAGCTTTAGCATCATTCCTTCCAAAGAATACCCAGGGCTGATCTCCTTCAGAATGGACTGGTTGGATCTCCTTGCAGTCCAAGGGACTCTCAAGAGTCTTCTCCAACACCACAGCTCAAAAGCATCAATTCTTTAGTGCTCAGCTTTCTTTATGGTCCAACTCTCACATCCATACATGACTACTGGAAAAACGATTGCTTTGACTAGATGGACCTTTGTTGGCAAAGTAATGTCTCTGCTTTTTAATATGCTGTCTAGGTTTGTCATAGCTTTTCTTCCAAGGAGCAAGCATCTTTTAATCTCATGGCTGCAGTCACCATCTACAGTGATTTTGGAGCCCAAGAAAATAAAGTCTCTAACTGTTTCCATTTCCCCATCTATTTCCCATGAAGTGATGGGACCGGATGCCATGATCTTAATCTTTTAAATGTTGAGTTTCAAGCCAGCTTTTTCACTCTCCTCTTTCACTTTCAACAAGAGGCTCTTTTTGTTTTCTGCCATAAGGGTGGGGTCATCTGCATATCTGAGGTAATTGATATTTCTCCCAGCAATCTTGATTCCAGCTTGTGTTTCATCCAGTCTGGCATTTCTCATAACGTACTCTGTATATAAGTTAAATAAGCAGGGGTACAATATACAGCCTTGGCGTACTCCTTTCCCAATTTGGAACCAGTCTGTTGTTCCATGTCCAGTTCTAACCGTTGCTTCTTGACCTGGATACAGATTTCTCAGGAGACAGGTAAGGTGGCCTGGTATTCCCATCTCTTGAAGAATTTTCCACAGTCATATCATTTGCAAATATCTTCTCCCATTCAGTAGAACTTTTTTTTTCTTATTGATGGGATTTGTTGTTGTTGTTGTTGTTGTGTAAAAGCTTTTAATTTGGTCCCATTTATTTTTGCTTTTGTTTCCTTTGTAGTAGAAGACAGATCCAAAAATACATTGCTACAATATATGTCGAAGTGTTCTGCCTGTGTTTTCTTCTAGGAGTTTTATAGTTTCCGGTCTTATAAATATTTAATTAAAAAAAAACACTTTATCAGTTTTCAGATAAGTAAGATGGTGTCTTAGTAACTCCTGGGGGTAACCAGTGAAAATTTTTTATAGTTTTTTAAAAAATTATGTTTAGAAACTTCTGGTGCTTATTTAGATGTATCTTAATGAATTACATTTATTGTTTTCACTTGATGCTCAAGTTATCCTAATTGGCATGGGCGGGTCAGAGAGAGGATCCTTCAAGTTGATACTAGGTCATTTTTAAAATAATTCAGTCTCTGATAGTTTCCATACTTTCTGGCACAACTCAGTTCCATCTTTTATATTTTCTGCCCATACCTGCTACCATCCTGACCTTAGTGGGAATGTCTGTAGTACTGTGGTTCTCAAACTTGGTCTCAAGACCCTTTTACCCTTTTAAAAATTATTGAGGAATCCAAAGAACTTTAGTTTATGGGAGTTATATCTGTTGATATTTTCCATATCAGAAATTTAAACTGAGAAACGTCTTATTAATTCAAAAATAATGATAAAACTTTTATGTTAACAAATATTTTTTTATGAAAAATAATTTTCAAAACAAAAGTCAGTGAGAAGCATGGCATTGTTTACCTTTTTTCCAAATCGTTTTTTGTTTATGTGTTTTAATAGAAGACTGCTAGGTTCTCATACCTGTTCTTACATTCAGTCTGTCGCAACACACTGTTTTTGTTTTGCTGAAGTACTTAAAATCTGGCCTCATAGCTATGTGGTGGGAAAGGGAGAAGTATTAAACAACCCCTTTAGGTACTTAGGAATGTTCTTTGATGCCACTCCAGAATCCGACAGATGATAGTTTCTTAAAATTCAGTTGCAATGAAGAATGTTAAACTAAATTAATGACCTTTTATACTGTTACACTAATATCCATTGGTCTGTCTTGAGCTTTGAGTGGGTCCCTTACCCGTGGTTTTGTAATGCCATGAATTTGTCCTTTGGAAAATACCAGTTCCTTGAGGTTTGCAGATCTTGCATATGTTGACATATCTGATTATATGGTATCAAAAAAGAATCACATTTTTAAACATCTCAACTAATGTCTCCAATGTAATCTAACTACTGAGAAACTGTCATGCTCACGATGGTGAACAAAATTTTTCTTAAATTCTGATTTTCACTTGTGTGCTTGAATGTTATGGCAGCGAATATTGTCAGTTGTTTTCCTTGAAGTGATAGCTCACTTTATGAATTTTTGAGAAAATATCTGTCAAAAATACGTCTGAATAACTACAGTTTATCTGCTGGTTGTCCTTTAAAGTAAAAATGGTATTCCATGAAAAGTGTAACGCTTCAATTTACAACTCAGTTTCGCAAATTCTCTTCCTGAAGACAGCCATCATGCTTGGATATGCAGCAGAAGTGCTTTGGGTATAATTCCCATTTCTTCTCCTAGAATATTAAAGATGTGTGCTCAGGGATCGAGGCTTAGTGAAATTCATGTTTATTACTTCTTCAAAGATATTCTTTTTTACAAATATTTTATTTTGTTTATTTATTTGTAATTGAAGGATAGTTGTTTTACAATGTTGTGTTGGTTTCTGCTGTACAACAGTGTGAATCGGCCATAAGTATGTATATATCCCCTCCATCTTGGAACCCCCACCAATGCAACCCCTCTGGGTTGTCACAGATGCCGGCCTGGGTTCCCTATGTTATATATAGCAGCTTCCCGCTATTTATCTGTTTTACACGCGGTAGTGTGTATAGTTAGTGATGGACAGGGAGGCCTGGCGTGTTGCAGTCCATGGGGTTGCAAAGAGTCGGGCACGACTGAGCGACTGAACTGAGTGCATAAAAGTGTGTATATGTCAGTACTGCTCTCAGTTTGTTCCCCCTTCTCCTTCCCCCGCTGGGTCCACAAGTTTGTTCTCCTCGGCTGCGTGTGTATTCCTGCCCTGCAAATAAGTTCATCAGTACCATTTTTCTAGATTCCATATATATGTGTTATATCAAAGGTACTCTTAAGTAAAAATGGCTTCTCCTCCCCCCACTATAATATGGTGATGAAGAAAGACTCTAGTATAGTTTGTTGCCACTATGGTGATTTATGCTGACACCAGCAATTTTGCTTGTTGCTTTTCTATTACATTTACTGTTAACATAGTGAAAAAGGGAAATAAATAATGTCTTGGTTTGGGTCCACGCACCACACTTTGAGAATTGGGGCTCTTTTCCCCATTATATCAGCTGCTGAGATTTTAGAAATTTATTTTTATTTATATTAATGAGGTAGTAGTTCCTATTTTTGAGGCTTTTAAAAGCATAAATGAGTGTTTCATTTTTCCATTTTTTAAAATCTGTGAAGATTAGCATATAGCATATTTTTCTCTTTGGCTCTACTAATATAATTAATTGTATTAATGGATTTCCTAATAGTGAACTCTTATTACATTTCTGAAATAAGCACTGCTTTATCTTGATGGATTATTGGGTTCTCTTTGCTAATACTAATTACAATATTTGCTTTAATATTTACAAATGAGATTGGTTTGTATCTTTTTCTTATTGAGCAGTATTTTTCTGGTTTTGTAATCAATATTATATTTGCTTTATAAAAATAATTTGGATGTTTTCTTTTCCCCCCAACTCTCTGAAGTAGTTTAAATAGCATTTGTATCATCTTTGAAGTTTAGTAGACTTCTTTGTGAAACAAGCTTAGCTTGGTATGTTTTTGGCTGGGGAACTCTTAAACGATTTCCTCTATTTCTTTTTCCCAGGAGGACTCTAGTGGTAAAGAATCTGCCTGCCAATGCAGGAGACATAAGAGATGCAGGATCGATACCTGAGTTGGGAGGATCCCCTGGAGAAGAACTGGCAATCCACTCTAGTATACTTGTATGGGAAATCCCATGGACAGAGGACCATGGATTTGCAAAGAGTCAGACTCAACTGAGCATGTGTGCATGCACACATATTTCTTTTTTACAAAATTCATTTGTTTACAGCCTCTGTTTCTTAGTGTTAGTTTTGATATATTTACCTAGAATTATGTTTATTTCATCTAAATTTTCTCAAACATTTTCTCTTGTAGAATTGTATAGAGTAGTCTCATAATTTAAAAAAAGTTGCTGTGTTGAGTTTTTCTATTGTGTGCTTATACTCTCTTTTAAAAATCAGGTTAACTCTATTTTGTTGATTAATTTTCAGAGAACAGCTTTTTTGGTTTACTTACTGTTTATTTCTGTTTTCTAACTCATCAATTTCTGCTTAAATTTTTAAATTGAGGTATAATTTATATATAACATTATTTCAAGTGTGCGGCATAGTGATTCAGTATATGTATATATTGCAAAATGACCACCACCACTAGTTAGCATTTGTCATCATACATAAGTTACAAATTTTCTTTTTCTTATAGTGAGAACTTTGAAGATCTACTTTCTTGGCAACTTTCAAGATTACAGTATTAACGACAGACAGTTGACTCTTGACCAACATGGATTTGAACTGTGTGGGTCTACTTACATGCGGATTTCTTTCACTAAATACATATTATATACATACACTACACTCTCCACAGTTGTTTGAATTCGTGGTTGTGGAACTATGTATATGGAAGGCTGACTGTAATGTTATACTTGAATTTTCGACTGCATGGAGGGTTGGTGCCCCAATTCCTGACTTGTTCAAGGGTCAGCTGTAACCTCCATCTCTGGCAACCACCAAGCTTTTCTCTGTATAGATCATGGGACCTGGGACCTATATTCCCTGTATAGGTCACGGGACCTCGCTTTTACATTTTTAATTTTGCATATTCTACATATAAGTGAAATCATAGATTATTTGTCTTTCTCTGACTTATTAATATTTCACTTAACATAATACCATTTAGATCCAACCATGTTGTCTCAAATGGCAAAATTATTATTATTTTTTTACATGCTATGCTACATTTCTATTTATCTTTGATTTATCCTCCAGGCTGGATTGTAAGGGTAGATACATGTCTACTAGACATGCCACCAAACCACCTTCATAACCCTCACATCTCTCCAGATAATGTCTTTTTTTTAAATTTTTTAAATTTTACTTTACAATTCTAATCCATTGTATATATACCACATATCCTTCATCCATTCATCTGTTGAGGGATAGCTTGCTTCCATATCTTGGCCATTCTAAATTTAATGCTGCAGTGAACATTGAACATGAAAGTGAAAGTTGCTCAGTGGTGTCTGACTCTGAAACCCCATGGACTATACAGTCCATGAAATTCTCCAGGCCAGAATACTGGAGTGGGTAGGCTTCCCTTCTGCAGGGGATCTTCCCAACCCAGGGATTGAGCCCAGGTCTCCCACATTGCAGGTGGATTCTTTACCAACTGAGCTATGAGGGAAATGCATATATATATATATATATATTTGAATTAGTGTTTTTGTTTTCTTTGTGTATATACCCTGAAGGGACATTACTGGATTACATGACAGTTTTATTTTTAATTTTTTGAAGGCTGGGGAAGCTGGTTCCTGTTAATGATGAAGGAAGCTTTCTCAGGCTGAGGAGTTTCCTCTTAGCACTGAGCAGGGCCAGTCTGCGGGATGGCAATGATGCAGACAAAATGAAACTATCCTTCCTATCTTTTTTGTGTGGTTATTTTCAATTTTTTGGCTCCATCGTGTTGCTGAGTGTGCTGCAGTCCAGGGGGTCAAAAAGAGTTGGCACAGCTGAGCAACTGAACTGAACTGAGTTGCTAATACTTCTTAAGTGGACTCCTGAGCTCTCCCAGAGCTATTTTCATTCATGGATAGGTGTCTAATTGTTGCCCTTTGTTAGGGGTGTTTCCTACTCCACAGTCTTGATGAAGTCACTCTTGTTCAGTCCTTTAAAAATGTCACACTGTTGTTTTTTAGGTGCATGATTTCTAACGAGATGGCTGTTGTAATTGTTATTAATACATTTATTTCTCTTTAGTAATTAATATGTCTTTTTTCCTCCTTTGACTGCTTTCAAGATTTTCTCTTTATTTTGTGTTTTCAGAGGTTGAATTTTAATATGTATACATTTGACTTGGGTATTTATCTTGGTTGGTAGTTTAGATCTATAGTTTGATATATGCCATTAATTTTGGAAATTCTTAGCCATTATCCCTTAAAATATTTATTCTATCCCAGTCTCTGTCTTTTTTCCTTCTGGAGTTGTAATTGCACTTCTATTAGATCATTTGTTGTCTTACGGTTCTTGGATGCTATACACTGTTTTTATTTTTAAATGTTTTTTTCTTTGTTCAGTTTTTATATTTTTCAAATTTGCTGATTAAGCTTTGTTAAGTCTACCGAAGAGTCTGTCAGTAACAGTCTTGATCTCTATTACTGTGTTTTTATTTCTGGTCTTTCATTTTTTTTTCCTTATAGTTTCCCTTTCTGCTGAAATGACTCATTTGACAATGAGTATTGTCTACTTTTTCCACCAGAGCCTTTGCCATATTTTTCATAGTTATTTTTAATTCCCTATCTGATTAGTCCCAATATCAGTGTCGTATGTGAGTCTGGTTCTCTTAATTGTTTTGTCTCTTGGCATTGTGGGTTCTTTGTCTTGCTTGTTTGAATACCATGTAAGTGGTATTATTACATAAGTGGTATTATTATTTTTTAAATAGGGGAGATAGAAAAGAAGGATCTATTCAGGGCTCCATGGCCTTCCGGCACAGCTGCTTTTGCCCTCCCCTAAGCCTGTACCATGAGGACTGCTTTCTCAGGACTCCTGTCATAATTTTTTTGTGAGTACCCATTGAAATCTATTGAAAGAGGGGTGTGAAGTCCCCTTTATTTGCAGCCTTTAGAGTTCCAGATTCTGTCACCAGCCGGTACTTAACCTCCACCAATACAATTCTAGGTGAATTCTTCTTCAGTTCAGTTCATTTCAGTTGCTCAGTCGTGTCCGACTCTTTGCGACCCCATGAATTGCAGCACACCAGGCCTCCCTGTCCATCACCAACTCCCGGAGTTCACTCAAACTCATGTCCATCGAATCGGTGATGCCATCCAGCCATCTCATCCTCTGTCGTCCCCTTCTCCTCCTGCCCCCAATCCCTCCCAGCATCAGGGTCTTTTCCAATGAGTCAACTCTTTGCATGAGGTGGCCAAAGTACTGGAGTTTCAGCTTTAGCATCATTCCTTCCCAAGAACAGCCAGGGCTGATCTCCTTTAGAATGAACTGGCTGGATCTTCTTGTAGTCCAAGGGACTCTCAAGAGTCTTCTCCAACACCACAATTCAAAAGCATCAATTCTTCCGCGCTCAGCTTTCTTCACAGTCCAACTCTCCCATCCATACACAGTATTCAAATGCCCCAAGTAAACAAATGCTTGCATTTCCCATCTCCCTGTAGGTATTTGCCTCTCAGATTTGGGGCTAGTTGACATTTCTTCAACTTCAGCTCTTTGATTGATTCAGGAAAGGTCATTGACTTGCAGTCTGTTGAATGTTTTTTTTCAATTGTAAGGTCTTTTTCCAGCTATTACTACCCAAGTAGAAACCAGAAACCCCGAACTTACTCCTCCTTTTTACCCGGCTCATCCCCTCCCCCATATCTCTACTGGTAGGACGACTCTTTGTCCTGGTTTACACCAGGATAGTCCCCCTTTCACTCAATTGTTTTCTTCATTTGAATGGTAAATTGTGTGATCACCCTTGAAAATATTACATAATGAGGTTTCATTGGGAACATATGTTAACTTTTGATGAATTTGTTTATCTTGGATAAAAATCAAATATTGAAGGTCATTTTGGCTATATTCAAAAGGACATAGAGAGAAAAGGTATAAATGAAAGACACATCAACCAAATCCAATGTGTAGACTTTGTTTGGGTCCTGTTTTAGCGCAAAATAATTATTTTTACACAATCAGGAGCATTTGAACATGGACTTAGGTATAAGACATTATAAAAATATTGTTATTTGGTTAAGTATTACAAAGATATTATAGTTATTTTTTTAAAAATATTATTTGTTATAAATTCTGATGTATTTGGAGGTGAATTATGATAGTAGGAATTTATTTTAAAATGCTCAAAAATAAAACTGAAGGTGAAGGGAGAGAGAAATTTGATAGGTAAAAACAAAAATGACAAAATATCAATAATTACTGAAGCTAGATAATAGGTAATTATTTTATTATCTCATCTTTATTGTAGTTTTTGTCAACTTTCATAATAAATACTTTTAAAAAGAGAAACAGGAATATAATCAAGAATCTTTTTTTAAAAAAGGTAATTATCCCAAAATTGGTCTTCCCTGGTGGCTCAGATGGTAAAGCGTCTGCCTGCAATGCAGGAGACCTGGGTTCATTCCCTGGGTGGGGAAGATCCCCTGGAGAAGGAAATGGCAACCCACTCAAGGACTCTTGCCTGGAAAATTTCCATGGGCTGAGGAGCCTGGTAGGCTACAGTCCATAGGGTCACAAACAGTCAGACATGACTGAGTGACTTCACTTTCTTTCACACTTTCTATCCTAAAATTTAAAATGGTAAAGGTGAAGTTTTCTTGTGGCAGATCAGTGGTCAGGCAACCCTGCCTTATATTTCATTTGAAAGTTTCCTGTGCTTCAGTGGGTATTCAGGTAATCAGATAATATGTTATATTACAGGTATGCTGCTGCTGCTGCTGCTGCTAAGTCACTTCTGTTGTGTCCAACTCTGTGTGACCAGGCTCCTCCGTCCATGGGATTTTCCAGGCAAGAGTACTGGAGTGATATTACAGGTATAGGGAGGGGGAAAAAGAGGTGAAATGCCATGGTTTTAATGTAGTTCAGTCCTGCAGACCTACACTGGACCCAGAGGAGGGAATGAACCTTGCAGGTGTCTTATAAATCCTGGTTCAATTTAGTGTCTATTTTGTGCAAACTTGAGCTTCCCTGGTGGCTCAGACAGTAAAGAATCCTCCTGCAATATGGGAGACCTGGGTTTGATCCCTAGGTTGGGAAGAGCTCCTGGGGAAGAAAACAGCTATCCATTGCAGTATTCTGGCCTGGAGAATTCCATGGACAGAGGAGCCCGCTGGCAGGCTACATCCATGGGGTTACAAAGAGGTGGACACAACTGAGCGACTTTCACTCCACTTCGTGTAAACTTACCTTAGAAGGGGTATGTTTTGCTTTGCTTTCCTTTTATCCAAATTCTCAATGTTGCTCTATTCTCCCCTGTTTTCATAATATGGAGAGACAAATGCCTTGGGAAGGGGATATCAAGGCTATAAACTCTATGGGGGCAAGGACTATTCACTGCTTTGAACTAGGTATACCTAGTACCATTACTGTACATGAAAAGCATTTAATAAGCAACGGATGATTTATGTCAGCTTCATTTAAAATGAAAACAATGTTGTACAGTTGCATATAGACCAGCTTTCTTTCAAATATATTTATGGAAATGATTAGGAGAGGACAGTGATTCTCTCTTCCCCTCTAAAAGTCCTTAGCTCTAGTTCAGCCAAGAAATCAAGAGACTGTAATATTCTGTCTACAGAAAGTTGAAATGACAGGTACCCTTAAATAAACAGGTGTAATTAATCATGGTGCTACTTGTTTTGATGAGCATTCGAGAGTGACAAGTTAATAATAAATCTCCAGCTCATACAGGGGAGGTGGCTAAGGAGATGCTGTGGTTTAATTTACATCTTTGGAAGGCACCAAAGATTTAATAATCTCCCTGCCTTATATATCAAACTAACACCCCTGAGGCAGAAAAGCAAACCATTTTTAACTGTTAATCTGAGAAGCAATAAAATCTTATCTCAGGTCAAAAATAAATTGAGTTTCTGGTGGTCTCAATGGACCCTTAGGATGTGTGATTTATTCAGATTCTAAAGCCACTCAGGACCCCTGGGGACCTGGGTTGCAAAACCAGGCAAGCTGGGAACACTATGGGTGATTGCCAGTCCAGTCAGAAGATCAGACCGAGGGCAGTGACTGATTTTACCTTAGATTTACCCAATAATTTATTTTACCTTCTGTGTCAGCTACAAATAGATTATGGAATACAAACCTTTGTGAATTTGAGATTCAGTTCTAAACGATTGCTTTAGTTCTGTTTATATTAATTGTTGTGTCTTGTATAGTCACTCAGTCATGTCCAACTCTTTGTGACCCCATGGACTATAGCCCACCAGGCGCCTCTGTCTGTGGGATTCTCCAGGCAAGAATACTGGAGTGGGTTGTCATTTCCTTCTCCAGGGGATCTTCCCGACCCAGGGATTGAACCTGCGTCTCCTGCGTTACAGGTGGATTCTTTACCATCTGAGCCACCAGGGAAGCCCTCACTTATGTTAATACTTGTTCTTAAAATCTCAAAAACTGTTTTGAGATTTTTACTAAGTGTAGGATTTTAACCTGACTAGAGAAACTGGGATACAGGAAGGGAAAATAATCCTTCATGGCACAATGAATCACTTGTGAAGCCTCAAGTTGTCAGACTTCCAGCTCTTTGTTTCTAAAGGAGCTAAACTATGAGGTACATTAAATTTATTAATTTGGAAAACTGCCTCCTTACAGATACCAGTAGAGAAGATGCCATCTTTGTTTAAAGAATGGACTAGAGCTAGTTGAGGACAGAGCTAGTTGAGGATCCCAAGAGAGACACAGAAACAATTTAGAAATAACTTGAGTCACCCACTCCCTGCTTGAAGGGAACCAGACCCTTGGTCTTTGGGGAGCCACCCAAATTGACTGAGAGAAGATGGAGGAAAATTCCCTGGATCCCTGCAGGGTTAATTTATTCAAAAAGGAAATTGAAAAATACTCAACATGCAAAAGTCTTGTGAAGAAAATAAAGGAAACCACAGAACATGCCACAGGCTGAGGAAGACCGCCCTTTGGAAGCTGTACCACAGGAGGCAAAAAGAATCCTCAACCTTCTGAAGAAGGTGTAAGCCAGGAAGCAGAAGGAAACCTTAGAAGAGGGCTGACTCAGCCTGATTAGGGATATAAAGAGGACGCTCCTGTTAAGCATTTAGACCCTGAAGAAATGATAAGAGGAACAGATGAGTTGGAAAGGCTTAGGGAAGAGGTAAGAAGAACAAGAAGCAAGTTTGTGATGATGTATTGGAAGCAAAGACATCATGCAGCCATCCTTATCCCATGTGCTTTAGGCCTTGAATTCTTTTTTTGTTCTATATTAAAATCTGGCCCCTGCTTTCTGTTAGCATTTAATGATGTATCTTTGACTTTTGCTTTATTTTTAATCATCTGGTGGAGTTTTGTTTTAGGTAGTTTTCCTTGTTATCAGCATCTGCATTTTGTATTTTGACACATTCTCTAGGTCTATTTTTCGATTGGGAAATTTCACACATATGCATGAAAATATGTTCAGTCCAACATGCTGCTGCTGCTAAGTCGCTTCAGTCGTGTCCGACTCTGTGCGACCCCATAGTCGGCAGCCCACTAGGCTCCCCCATCCCTGGGATTCTCCAGGCAAGAACACTGGAGTGGGTTGCCATTTCCTTCTCCAGTGCATGAAAGTGAAAAGTGAAAGTGAAGTTGCTCAGTAGTGCTGAACTCTTAGTGACCCCATGGACTGTAGCCAACCAGGCTCCTCCATCCATGGGATTTTCCAGGCAAGAGTACTGGAGTGGGTTGCCATTGCCTTCTCCGTCATTCCAGCATAGCAGGTTACAAAGCATCATATTCAGCAGCATATTAGGTATATTCATATGCCTGAATGGTCTAGTGGTTTTTCCCTACTTTCTTCAGTTTAAGTCTGAATTTGGCAATAAGGAATTCATGATTTGAGCCACAATCAGCTCCCAGTCTTGTTTTTGCTGACTGTATAGAGTTTCTCCATCTTTGGCTGCAAAGGATATAATCAATCTGATTTTGGTGTTGACCATCTGGTGATGTAAAGTCTTCTCTTGTGTTGTTGGAAGAGGATGTTTGCTATGACCAGGGCGTTCTCTTGGCAGAACTCTATTAGCCTTTGCCCTGCTTCATTCTGTACTCCAAGGCCAAATTTGCCGGTTATTCCAAGTGTTTCTTGACTTCCTACTTTCGTATTCCAGTCCCCTATAACAAAAAGCACATCGTTTTTGGGTGTTAGTTCTAGAGGGTCTTGTAGGTCTCCATAGAACTGTTCAACTTCAGCTTCTTCAGTGTTGCTGGTCAGGGCATAGACTTGAATTACCGTGATATTGAATGGTTTGCCTTGGAAACAAACAGAGATCTTTCTGTCATTTTTGAGATTGCATCCAAGTACTGCATTTCAGACTCTCTTGTTGAATGTGATGGCTACTCCATTAGTAGATATAACGGTCATCTGAGTTAAATTCACCCATTCCAGTCCATCTTAGGTCACTGATTCCTAGAATGTCAATGTTCACTCTTGCCATCTCCTGTTTGACCACTTCCAATTTGCCTTGACTCATGGACCTGACATTCCAGGTTCCTGTGCAATATTGCTCTTCTCAGCATCAAACCCTGCTTCCATCACCAGTCCCATTCACAACTGGGTGTTGCTTTGGCTCCATTATTTCTGGAGTTATTTCTCCATTCATCTCCAGTAGCATATTGGGCACCTACTGACCTGGGGAGTTCATCTTTCAGTGTCCTATCTTTTTACCTTTTCATACTGTTCATGGGGTTCTCAAGGCAAGAATACTGAAGTGGTTTGCCATTCCCTTCTCCAGTGGACCACATTCTGTCAGACCTTTCCACCATGGCCCGGCCGTTGGCATGGTTCACAGTTTCATTGAGTTAGACAAGGCTGTGGTACATGTGATCAGATTGGCTAGTTGTCTGTGATTGTAGTTTCGGTCTGTCTGCCCTCTGATCCCCTCTCTCAGCGTCTACCGTCATACCTTGGGTTTCTCTTACCTTGGACGTGGAGTCTCTCTTCACAGCTTCTCCAGCAAAGCGCAGCTGCTGCTCCTTACCTTTGATCCAGGGTAGCTCCTCGGCTGCCGCCCCTGCCCTTGGGCGCAGGGTAGCTCCTCTTGGCCATGCTCATTCGCCGTCGCAGCGGACAAAGTCTCAAATTGTGTGTGTATGCACGTGTGTATATATACATGCATATATCAGAAATTTAACTGTGCTTGTTTCTGTGTGATTTTTTTTTTCTTTTTACTTATATGCATTTTTTAATGAACACATCACACACACGAAGAGAAAGCTTTTTCATTAATTACGAGTCAATCAAATAATTTGCCACCAGCTTATAAGGTCAGTGGGGGCACCTAAACTCTTGATGATAGAACTATTAAAAAAATGTAAACCTCAAAATACCTCTGAATCTCTTAGCCAGAGGAATAAAACTGGCAATTATTACAGGAGAAAAAAAAAAGAATGGACCGTAATGATCTCAGAGAAATAGGAAGGTAGACTTATGTGCATTTGCTGTATGTACAAGTGTATTCATTGTTCTAATTTGCTATGAAATAATTTTTATAAAGGAATTAGATTGTAAAATATTTAATCTTTTTACAAATGCTGCTTATAATTTTAGCTGAATCATTGTGATGTTTAATGCACTGTTGCAGGAAGTAGAACATAAAAATACCCAATTCCCCTCATCTCCTACCTCCCTCCAGCCCCCGTGGCTTTAAATTATAGCTGTAAATTAGGGTTGCATTTTGTCATGTCTTCCAAGGACACTCTGACTGGCATAGCATGAGCTTCAGACTGTAACTAGCGTATCCATTCAACTGAGCAATTAGAAAACCACATAGTATCACCCCAGACATACTTGGGCTGCTTCTACCTGCCTCTGTTTGAGGAAGGCTTTATTCTCCTGGTCAGGAGTTTGGGTTGGGCCAGGTGGGAGAAATCTTAGAGGAAGATCTCTTTCTCATTTGTAATTGACTTAGCAAACATCCTTTGACTCCCTTAGGTCATGAGGATGATGGGACATACAAGGACAGAGGCACAGAGCACTGTGTCAGTTTCCTATGGCTACTGTAACCAGGTACTTAGTGTCATAAGCCCAAATTTACTATCTTCCTGTTCTGGAGGTCAGAAATCTAAAATCAAGGTATTGGCAGGTGTGTCCTTCTCAAGACTCTAGGGAAAAGTCTGTTTCCTTGTCTTTTCCAGTTTCTAGGCTGCCTGCATTCCCTGGTTCATGGCTCCTTCCTCAAATCACTTCTCCTCCTGTTTCTGTTGTCACATCTGCTATTCAGTATGATCTCCTCTCCCTCTTACAAGGATTCTTGTGATTACATTGAGCCCTGGATAGTCCAGCATAATCTCCTAACCTTAAAATCCTTATTCATACCTGCAAAATCATATTTTTCATAGAAGGTAATTCATGCATTCCAGGAATTAGGATGTGAATGTATTTGGAGGTGGCCTTATTCAGCACAGAATTTGGCATTGGATAACTCTGTCACTCTCTCAGTTAGTTTGACTATTACGTGAGTTTCTTAATGCTTCTGAATCTCAAGTTTGTTTTCTGAGAAATGAAGTAAATAATACCATCCCCTAGGGTTGCATGAAGGTTGAAAGTGAAGTCACTCAGTCGTGTCCGACTCTGCGACCCCATGAACTGTAGCCTATCAGGCTCTTCCGTCCATGGGATTTTCCAGGCAAGAATACTGGAGTGGGTTGCCATTTCCTTCTCCAGTAGATCTTCCTGACCCAGGGATTGAACCCTGGTCTCCCGAATCATAGGGAGACACTTTACCAACTGAGCCACCAGGGAAGTCAGGGTTAAATGCCTGGAAACAATTAGCATTGTGTCTGACACGTATTGCTAGTTCAATGAATGGGAAGTTAATGGATTATTGTTTTTACTATTCAGTGATGAAAGGGCACAGTCTCACCTCTTTGAGGACTTCTCAGTCCAGTGGAGAAGATCAACAGCTGAACAAGTCATTATGAGTCAGCATGAGGCAGTGTTACATGGGCTATATTTGTCCCAGGCCACAAGGGTCCTTCATACATGATTTCACTTATTCTTTTGTAGATGTGTAACTAACATGAATTTGGGGGCAAAGGAAGGGAAAACATAAAAGGTTGTTCTGAGGCTATGACTGACATGGAATGTCAGGTCCTGGAAGGTTGTGTATTTTTATTTTGATGACCTCATATTTTTTCCTAAGGAAAAACTGTTTACTGCTTTTGAGATATAATGTTAACTTTCTTGGACTTGGAGTATGTGCTGTTTCACAAGTTAGGGCCTTGGATGTCTCAGACTATATCATATGGTAAAAGGAGAGACAGCAGTGTAGGTCTGTAAGCCAAAGTTGAAAGTCTTCCTGTTCCTCTGTCTTCTTGCTGCTGACGTTCACACCTTCCCTCCCACAATGCAAAAGAGTGCTGATCTTTCGGAAATGTTCCAGGATTCTGGTTGGGCCATGTGTGCTGGTAACTGGAGTCCCTGTGTGTGAAGAAGTCACACTCTTGAGTGGGTGCCATTTGTGTGTCTCTTCCATCACTGTGGCTTGGGTGGTGAGGACCAGGGTCCACTGTTCTCCTTCTGTGTGTCAGCTGGCCTGGGCACATGCGCTCTCCCTCTTCTGTCTTGTTTCCTAATTCTGCTCTCCTTTCACCTTCAGCCACAGGTGACACCAACTCTTCGTTCGGCTTCTAGAACACCTCTTTCTTATGTTTTCTTCTACCCTATGCTCAGTTGGGTCTTTCTCATTTCCCTGACTTAATATTCAAACTTACCAAAACTCAGTCCCAAGACCTCTTCTCTTTTCTGTCTCTATCCCATTCTATGGATTTAGATGCATCTATATATTGATGATGCTGGCATTAGTTTTCCATTGCTGCTGTAACAAATTACCACAAACTTAGTGGCTTAAAACAACACTGATTTATTATTTTACAGCTTTTTAGGTTAGAAGTTTGACACAGTCTCACTGGGCTACAGTAACTTGTCAACAGAGCTCTGTTCCTTTCTGGAGTTGCCAAGGGAGAATCCATTTGTTTGTCTTTTCTATCTTCTAGAGGCCTTCTACATTCCTTCAGTTCAGTTCAGTTCAGTCACTCAATCGTGTTCAACTCTTTGCGACCCCATGGACTGCAGCATGCCAGGCCTCCCTGTCTATCACCAGCTCCTGGAGCTTACTCAAACTCATGCCCATTGAGTTCGTGCTACCATCCAACCATCTCATCCTCTGTCATCCCCTTCTCCCGCCTGCAATCTTTCCCAGCATCAGGGTCTTTTCCAATGAGTCAGTTCTTTGCATCAGGTAGCCAAAGTATTGGAGTTTCAGCTTCAGCATCAGTCCTTTCAAAGAACATTCAGGACTGTTTTCCTTCAGGATGGAATCTACATTCCTTCAGTTCAGTTCAGTTCAGTCGCTCAGTCGTGTCCGACTCTTTGCGACCCCATGAATCACAGCACGCCAGGCCTCCCTGTCCATTACCATCTCCCGGAGTTCACTCAGACTCATGTCCATCGAGTCCGTGATGCCATCTAGCCATCTCATCCTCGGTCGTCCCCTTCTCCTCCTGCCCCCAATCTTATATCTCTGAACCTTCTTCGTCAGCTCTCTCTCACCACAGCTGAGAAAAATTCTCTGCTTTTAAGGTCCCATCTGATAAGATTGGGTCCACTCATATAATCCAGGATAAGCTCCCCACCTCAAGGTCCATACCCTAGCCACATTTGCAAAGTCTTTTTTTTGCCATTTAAGACAATATTTTCACAAGTTTTGAGGATTAGGTCGTAGACATCTTTGTAAGAACATTGTTCTGCTTCCCGCAGTGTCCAAATAAATGTCTCCAGCCTAGACCATTCTCCTTAGCTCTTAAAACCATATATTCAGCCACCTACTTGACATCTATGTTTGGATGTTTAATAGACATTTCAAAGCTATTTGTCCAGAACTGAGCCCCAAGCAACACACATACACATACACCATACATATATATTTATGTGTGTATATAAGAAAAAAACTTGTACAAATATATATGTTTGAAAAGATTTGTCTCTTGACCTTCATTTTGGTGCATGGTATACATCTTATCCCAAAGGTAGAACTGATAATTGGGGACTTCATAATGTATTCTTTTGTTGACTATGATGGCTATTCCATTTCTTCTAAGGGATTCTTGCACACAGTAGTAGATATAATGGTCATCTGAGTTAAATTCACCCATTCCAGTCCATTTTACTTCACTGATTCCTAAAATGTCAATGTTCACTCTTGCCATCTCCTGTTTGACCACTTCCAATTTGCCTTGATTCATGGACCTAACATTCCAGGTTCCTATGTAATATTGCTCTTTACAGCATTGGACTTTACTTCCATCATTTTGCTTTGGCTCCATCTCTTCATTCTTTCTGGAGTTATTTCTTCACTGTTCTCCAGTAGCATATTGGGCACCTACCGACCGGGAGAGTTTATCTTTCAGTCTTGTATCTTTTTGCCTTTTCATGCTGTTCATGGGGTTCTCAAGGCAAGAATACTGAAGTGGTTTGCCATTCCCTTCTCCAGTGGACCACATTTTGTCAGAACTCTACACCATGACCCGTCCATCTTGGGTGGCCCTACAGGGCATGGCTCATAGTTTCAATGAATTAGACAAGTCTGTGGTCCATGTGATCAGATTGGGTAGTTTTCTGTGATTGTGGTTTTCAGTCTGCCTACCCTCTGATGGACAAGGATAAGAGGCTTATGGAAGCTTCCTGGTGGTAGAGACTGACAGGGGGAAACTGGGTCTTGTTCTGATGGAGGAGCTAAATAAATCTTTAATCCAATTTTCTATTGATGGGTGGTGCTGTGTTCTCTCCCTGTTCTTTGACCTGGGGCCAAACTATGGTGGAGGTAATGAAGATAATGGCGATCTCCTTCAAAAGGTCCCATGCACGCACTGATACACTCAGTGCCCCCAGCCCTGCAGCAGGCCACCACCGACTCCTGGACACTCCCGGGCAAGTCTGGATCAGTCTCTTGTGGGGTCACTGCTCCTTTCTCCTGGGTCCTGGTGCATGCAAGGTTCTGTTTGTGCCCGCCAAGAGTTTGTTTCCCACCTGTGTAAGCTCTGGTGGCTCTATGGTGGGGTTAAAGGCGACCGCCTCCAAGAGGGCTTATGCCAGACCCAGGTCTGCTGCTCCCAGAGCCCCTGCCCCCGCAGCAGGCCACTGCTGACCCGCACCTCCCCAAGAGACACTCAAACCCAGCTCTGTCTCAGTCTCTGGGACCTGGTGTGTACAAGGTATGTTTGGGCCCTCTGAGTGTCTCTGGTGGGTAAGGGGTTTTGTTCTAAACATGATTTCACCCCTCCTACCATCTTGCTGGGGCTTCGCCTTAGCCCTTGGACATACAGTGTCTCCTCAAAGTAGCTCCAGCCCTGCGCAGCCACCACGCCAGTACCTACCATCTTGTTGGGGCTTCTCAGGCCTTGGACGTGGGTTATCTCCTTACAGTTGCTCCAGCGCTGTGCAACTGCCGCTCCAGTGCCACTCAGCTACTGTGGGCAAGAATCCCTTAGAAGAAATGGAGTAGCCATCATAGTCAATAAAAGAGTCCGAAATGCAGTACTTGGATGGAATCTCAAAAACTACAGAATGATCTCTGTTCATTTCCAAGGCAAACCATTCAGTATCACAGTGATCTAAGTCTATGCCTCAACCAGTAATGCTTAAGAAGCTGAAGTTGAATGGTTCTGTGAAGAACTACTACAAGACCTTCTAGAACTTACACACAAAAAAGATGTCCTTTTCATTATAGGGAACTTGAGTGCAAAAGTACGAAGTCAAGAAATACCTGGAGTAACAGGCAAATTTGGCCTTGGAGTACACAATGAAGCAGGGCAAAGGCTAATAGAGTTCTGCCAAGAGAACGTACTGGTCATAGCAAGCACCCTGTTCCAACAACACAGGAGAAGACTACACATGGACATCACCAGATGGTCA
Organism: Oryx dammah; assembly: GCF_014754425.2. Classification (NCBI taxonomy): domain Eukaryota; kingdom Metazoa; phylum Chordata; class Mammalia; order Artiodactyla; family Bovidae; genus Oryx; species Oryx dammah. Next base: position 25,082,078 of record NW_024070197.1, on the reverse strand, counting down.
ATCCTGAAATCAAATTGATTATATTCTTTGCAACCAAAGATGGAGAGGCTCTATACAGTCAGAAAAAACAGGACTGGGAGCTGACTGTGGCTCAGATCATGAACTTCTTATTGCCAAATTCAGACTTAAATTGAAGAAAGTGGGGAAAACCACTAGGCCATTCAGGTATGACCTAAATCAAATCTGCTATGACTATACAGTTGAAGTGAGAAATAGATTTAAGGGACTAGACCTGATGGACAGAGTGCCTGATGAACTATGGATGGAGGTTCATGACATTGTACAGGAGGTAGGGATCAAGAACATCCCCAAGAAAAGGAAGTGCAAAAAGGCAAAATGGTTGTCTGAGGAGGCTTTACAAATAGCTATGAAAAGAAGAGAAGCGAAAGGCAATGGAGAAAGGGAAAGATATACCCATCTGAATGCAGAGTTCCAAAGAATAGCAAGGAGAGACAAGAAAGATTTCCTCAGTGATTAGTGCCAAGAAATATAGGAAAACAATAGAGTGGTAAAGACTAGAGAACTCTTCAAGAAAATTAGAGATACCAAAGGAACTTTTCATGTAAAGATGGGCTCAATAAAGGACAGAAATGGTATGACCTAACAGAAGCAGAAGATATTAAGAAGCGGTGGCAAAAATACATAAAAGAACTATACAAAACAGATCTTCACAACCCAGATAATCACGATAGTGTGATCACTCACCTAGAGCCAAATATCCTGGGATGCAAAGTCACGTGGGCCTTAGGAAGCATCACTACGAACAAAGCTAGTGGAGGTGATAGAATTCCAGTTGAGTGATTTCAAATCCTGAAAGATGATGCTGTGAAAGTGCTACACTCAATATGCCAGCAAATTTGGAAAACTCAGCAGTGGCCACAGGACTGGAAAAAGTGAGTTTTCATTCCAATCCCAAAGAAAGGCAATGCCAAAGAATGTCAAACTACCGCACAATTGCATTCATCTCACATGCTAGTAAAGTAATGCTCAAAATTCTCCAAGCCAGGCTTCAGCAATACGTGAACCGTGAACTTCCAGATGTTCAAGCTGGTTTTAGAAAAGGCAGAGGAACCAGAGATCAAATTGCCAACATCCGCTGGATCATTGAAAAAGCAAGAGAGTTCAGAAAAACATCTATTTCTGCTTTATTGACTATGCCAAAGCCTTTGACTGTGTGGATTACAACAAACTGTGGAAAATTCTTCACGAGATGGGAATACCAGACCACCTGACCTTCGTTCTGAGAAACCTGTATGTAGGTCAAGAAGCAGCAGTTAGAACTGGACATGGAACAACAGACTGGTTCCAAATAGGAAAAGGAGTACGTCAAGGCTGTATATTGTCACCCTACTTATTTAACTTATATGCAGAGTACATCATGAGAAATGCTGGACGGGATGAAATACAAGCTGGAATTAAGATTGCTGGGAGAAATATCAATAACCTCAGATATGCAGATGACACCACCCTTATGTCAGAAAGTGAAGAAGAGCTAAAGAGCCTCTTGATGAAAGTGAAAGAGGAGAGTGAAAAAGCTGACTTAAAGCTCAACATTCAGAAACTAAGATCATGGCATCCAGTCCCATCACTTCATGGCAAATAGATGGGGAAATAGATAAAACAGTGAGAGACTTCATTTTTTGGGGCTCCAAAATCACTGCAGATGGTGACTGCAGTTATGAAATTTTAAGATGCTTGCTCCTTGGAAAAAAAGCTATGACCAACCTAGACAGCATATTACAAAGCAGAGACATTACTTTGTCACAAAGGTCCATGTAGTCAAAGCTATGGTTTTTCCAGTGGTCATGTATATATGTGAGACTTGGACTATAAAGAAATCTGAGTGCCAAAAATTTGATGCTTTTGAACTGTGGTGTGGGAGAAGACTCTTGAGAGTCCTCTGGACTGCAAGGAGATCCAACCAGTCCATCCGAAACGAAATCAGTCCTGAATATTCATTGGAAGGACTGATGCTGAAGCTGAAGCTCCAGTACTTTGGCCACCTGATGTGAAGAACTGACTCATCTGAAAAGACTCAGATACTGGAAAAGATTGAAGGCAGGAGGAGAAGGGGATGCCAGAGGATGAGATGGTTGGATGGCATCACCGACTCAATGGACATGAGTTTGAGCAAGCTCCAGGAGTTGGTGATGGACAGGGAGGCCTGGTGTGCTGCAGCCCATGGGGTCTCAAAGAGTCTGACACGACTGAGCAACTGAACTGAACTGAATGTATTCTTGGCTTTGGCTCAGCTTTTTGTGACATTAAAAGATTATTTGGGAGCAACTGCAAAACCTCTTTGTAATCCTGTCTGTGAACTGTCAGTGGTATAGCAGGAGGGGTCAATGCAGACATAAGGACTTCCTTCCCTCACTGGGTAGGGGGGCTGGCCTCTGGCCCTCACAGCTGTTCCCTGCTAGAACAGTCAGAGTTGCTGGGTGCTCTTTGATATCCTGAGCAGCTGTGACATCAAGCAATTTAGTGCAGAATAATCCATCAATTAATCTCTTTGTTATTGGACATCTGAGATGCTTGTGCCTTTGTTCATACTATAAATGAGGTGGGATGTGGCATGACTCCTGATTGTCACGCATCTCTCAATGGATGGTTGTCCCCCTGCCCAACCAGTGACCCACGGGGACCTCCAGAGCCCAGAGAAGAATAGCAACGGTGTTAGGAGTTGGTGAGACAGATTGTTGTGGTTCATTTGCTAAGTTGTATCTGACACTTTGTGACCCCATGGACTGCAGCACACCAGGCTTCCCTGTCCTTCACTATCTCCTGGAGTTTGCTCAAACTCATGTCCATTGAGTTGGCAATGCCATCCAACCATCTCATCCTCTGTCATCCCCATCTCCTCCCGCCCTCAATCTTTCCAGCATCAGAGTCTTTTCCACTGAGTTGGCACTTCGCATCAGGTGGCCCAAGTAGGTAGCCTGTGGATCATACACAACCCCCTCAACACTGGCAGTGACTTAAGACTTTGTCTCATACTATATGAAGTATATTAGAATGATACTGAGTGAGAGCTAACTTTGGGTCCTCTTTTAAAACTGTAACTGAGAAGTACATTATTTGAAAACTTTAATACTGGAAACACTGGGGACAAACTAGTGTCAGGATATCATGGTTCCGGCTTACTGCTCTCTTGGAATACTTCTAATAAATAAAAGAAATGTAAAATGGTGTCTATGCACTTCAGCAGAATTGTCCAGAGGCCTGCTTTTGCCAAAGCTGAAAAATCCCCTGGAAATCTTCAGCTTTGCACTTAATTACCACCTCCTTTGGCTGTTTCTTTTACTTCTTTTCTCTCTTCCCCCTGTGATTTTCCTTTCTTGTTGCCAAAACACACTTTCTCTTCCAGACACCATCTGTTTTCAGAATATATTTGCGTTTCCTTTTTCCTTTCTAAAATGGCCCTATGTTGCTTCCAGTGTTTTCCTCTCAGTGTACTGCTTCCACTGGTACCCCCATGCATTGGTGGGATGGAAAGCTATGGCCTGCTAAATTGAAATATGACCAGTAAGTAACCCAACAGAGACCTTCTGGTCTTGAATGTATGCAGTCACCCTCCTAAGGACCCCGGGGTGCCAGGATTGGTTTGTGGTATGTCTTTAAAACAGCGTTTGTTTTTAACTTCAAAGAGTTCGAAAGTATCAAAAGGAGAAAGTGAAAATAATTCTCTGCTGTGCCAGTCACATTCCTCAGAGGGGCATGATCTCCTCAGCCACACAAAGTGACCCGAGTAACTTCTCTCAACAGTGCGGCTTGTATCCTTCTAGCTTTTTACTATGCACGTATCAAAATGTGCAATATGAATACATAGAAATGCAAAACAAATTGGATTAATACTATACATATTGTCTGCAATTTGCTTGCTATTATTTTACATAAATGTCATGGGCATCTTTTCATGTCAGTACACATATATTTTCTCCTTACATTTAACACCTGATATTCTACTGTATGAATATACAATGATTTATTTACACAACCCACTAATGATACATGGTAATTCCAATATCTTATTATTATTTCCAGCACCTAACACATTTATCTTTATCTTTGTGCAGCTATATTCTGTGGGACAGTTGGAATTGCTGCATCAAAGGGTATGTGTATTTTGAATGTTGCTGAGGACGAAATACATGTTTTAAAGAGTTGTGTGTTTTAAACATTGATGTATACCATCCTAAACTTTAAATATAATCACTAATAGAAACACAGCATTTTCTCCCTTCAGTTATCAGAGATTATGAGATAAATAATACTAATTTGCAGAGTGTAAAGCATTTCACAGAGTATTTTTATTCAACTTAACACTCACAGATATTCTATAGGGAGATAGTATTGTCTCTCAATTTACAGGTGAAGAAACAAGCTCATCAAAATCAAGTGATTAGCCTAAGGTAGTACCTTTGGGTGGCAGATCTGGGCTTGAGTCCATCTTTTATCTCCAAGCCTGAAGTTCTTTGGCCGACAGCAGTACTGGCTTCTCATGGAAGAGCAGCTGCTGCTATGTGAACTGACTGGGCATAGGTGCATGGGAGAGGGAGCGTGGAGGCGATACTGGCCCGCCCACCCCTGTGGCATACCCATGGACAGACAGACATTTCTGTCTCTGCCATCACTTCCTTGGTGATGTTGCTTGGTCACAGCTTCAGATACTCCCTGTATATCAGTAACTCCTAAACTCATATTTCTAGTTTAGAACTCTCTCCTTGACATATCCTGTATGGAACTCTTGATCTCTCCTCCTAAACTCGCTCTGCCTATAGCCAACTCACTTGGCCACTCCCTCATCCTTTGAGTTTTTCAAGGCCAAGTTCTTTCTTTTTTAAATTAAAGTACAGTTAACTTGCAGTATTTTGTTTCTGGTGTACAGGTGAGTGATCCAATTTTACATATATATTCTATTTCACATTCTTTTCCACTATACTTTATTATAAGATAGTTATATAGTTATCTATGCTGTACAGTAGGACCATGTTTATTTTATATATAGTAGTTTGTATCTGTTAATCCTAAACTCCTAATTTATCCCTTTGCTCGCTTTCCCCTTTGGCAACCATAAGGTTGTTTTCTATGTCTGTGAGTCTGTTTCTATTTTGTAAGTAAGTCCATTTGTGTCATATTTTATGAACTTCCCTGGTGGCTCAGATGGTAAAGCATCTGTCTACAATGTGGGAGACTCAGGTTCAATCCCTGGGTTGGGAAGATCCTCTGGAGAAGGAAATCGCAACCCACTCCAGTACTCTTGCCTGGAAAATCCCATGGACAGAGGAGCGCTGTAGGCTACAGTCCATGGGGTCGCAAAGAGTTGGAAGTGTTATCATCTGTTACTTGTCTTTCTCTGTCTGATTTAACTTCATTTAGTATGAATCCTATGGATGGAGGAGCCTGGTGGGCTGCAGTCCATGGGGTCGCTAAGAGTTGGACCGACTGAGCCACTTCACTTTGACTTTTCACTATCATGCATTGGAGAAGGAAATGGCAACCCACTTCAGTGTTCTTGCCTGGAGAATCCCAGGGATGGGGGAGCCTGGTGGGCTGCTGTCTATGGGGTTGCACAGAGTCGGACACGACTGAAGTGACTTAGTAGCAGTATGATAATCTCTAGGTCCATCCAGATTGCTGCAAATGTTCAGGTCCAAATTCTTGTTTATTCTTATTCTGTCATACCCCTCATTCACAGAGAATAGGATGAAGGCTAGATGCCCGTTACTGCCAGGTTTGTAATTAAAATCCAGGCACACCTGGCTTTAAAATGCACCTCGATTATCCTGCCTTATTCTGATCCCACTAGCCTGAAATGTGGTTCTGATTTGACTCTTAGAATTTGTACTCTAGGTTAGGAGTGGTATTTAGACATGAGATCACATTCTTAATAAATTCTTTCTCCTGGTTTCTAAGACTACAAAAATTGAAAGTCTGAGTTAAACTTATTGAAAACGTAATCAGTTTTAGCTCAGGAGATCCTTGTGCCTAGCCTCTTGAAAACAAGTCCTTCCTAGGTCAATTTTTCCATATTGCATGCATACATGTTGGGGGAAGAAAAAAGGGGATGAGAGGAATTCTGGAGGGAGGCTCTTGCTCTGTTGCTGTTCTCTTCCTATCAAAAGTATGGGATCAGAACAAAGGTCTTCCAAATGGAAGGCTGCTGATTTAGGGCGTTTAAAGCAGGAGCTGAGGCAAAGTGGTGGATCTTTCTCCATGCACAACAAAGTGCAAACTCATAAGTAACATGGTGAGAGACTTAAATTATTGATCAGAAAGGGGGATTTATCTTGTTAGGAGTTGTTGATTTTAATTTTAGCATGTACTTTTGGTGTTTGTGTTTTTTGCATATGTTTTTGTATAGCAAGAGATCATACTTAGAAAGCAAAAGCTGAACAGTATACGTGCTAATTCATTATAAATGAACTGGGACTTCCCTGGCCTTAGGAAACTTAGGTAAACTTAATTCAAATCCTCAGTTTTCCAGCCTGGTTAGAGTTTGCCTGGGAGAGAGGGAGTTCCTGGAATGGGAGCTTTCCAATGCTAACATTGGAGAAGTCCTACACAAATTGCAACAAGTTGGTTATTCTGAGCTTGACTGAGTCCAGAGCCCTTGCTTAATTTTTTCTTCTACCTTGTGATTCTTGTATAGAGGCTTCTCAATTCTGTCCCAGGAGGACCTGCATACAAATCTCAGTTCCTTCATGGATTTCCACAGAAGATTCACTTGGCACTATGAATTTAATGAAGTAAGCACCTTTCCTGAAGACTTATTCCAATGAACAGCCTTTAACCATTTTTTTGTTTGTTTGTTTGTTTTATTTTTTTATTTTTTGGTGTTTTAGCATCTTTCTCTTTCTTTCTGTTCCTTTCAACAAAGTAGCAAATTTATTCTCTTATTTTACCCAGAGTATTTCTGCCTCACAAGGTCCTTGGAGGCAGGGGTCCCACCTTTTATTCCATAGGGTACACCAAGAAAGGTGAGTCTCATCTAAGAGGAAGCCTCTTACCCAGCTACTTAGAGAATAAAATCGTGTCCATTATGTTACAGATTGAAGAATATTTTATATGAACATAAGCAAAAAATTTTGACCTGATTTGGAATTATTAAGCTCCTTCCTTTTTCACTCTTTCCTAAAATCTTGTTAAGATGCAACTCCGCCCCCAATTATACAATGTCATTTTTTCCTTCTCTCCTGGAGCTTACCAGTAAAGCCTAAACTGAGGGTAGAGCTTAACTATCTTCTTGTTTTAGGGACATTATAGAATTTTCCCCTGAGATATGTGGCTTTATGCATTAACAAACCCCTCAGGATCCTGGCTATGCGAGGAGAATCAAGTGTGCAACTTAGAAACAAGTGATGCATCTTAACAGTAGGCATTAAAGATTCACTTCTGACTTGGATGTGATCATAAGAAAGTTGTCAAAACCATTCATCAGGAAGGAGCTAGAGGGAAGGGAGGTCAGGTGGATGAGACTCTGGGTGGCCTGGAGCCTCTGAGTTAAAGGTTCTTTTTGGTCTTCTTGGAATTGACACACCTGAGCAGGGATGGGAACCTGTGTATATCAGAGGTCAGAAGTCTCACTTGGTCTCCAGTTCCTCCTACTCTGTATGTCTGGACTGAGGGAGAAACAAGGGGTGTTACTGTTAGAGAAATTAGTCAAGAGAAGTGGGAGGCATGGGGAAAGGCACCCACGGAAGACAAACAATGGGTCAAGAGTATAAAATGTCTAGAAACTTCTAGAAGTCTGTGCCAATGTCCCTGTTTGAAAAGTTGTGCTTTGGAGACCACAGAATAATAATAATAATAGCAATAATAGCTAGCATTTATTGCATGCTTGCTATATGCTAGTTGTTGTTGTTTAGTCACTAAGTCATGTCTGACTCTTTGTGACCCCGAGAACTGTAGACCGCCAGGCTCCTCCATCCATGACTTGGTGTTTAATGCACACACGGAGAGGTATATAACCTGGAAAATGCAAATTGAAACTATAGTGTGATAGTGCTGTAAATCCACTAGAACGTCTGAAATGAAAATGTCACAAAATTGTTAGTGCGGATGTGAAGCAACTGAACTCTCATACACTGCTAGAGGGATTTGAATTGGAACAACCACTTTGGAAAACTGATTGGTGATATCTGCTAAAACTGATACCCTTTGACCCAGAAATTCCACTTGAACCAGAAGTGTATGCATGGTTTCACCAAAAGATATGTACAAGAATTTTTGTAGCAGTACTATTTATGATAGTCCCCAAATGGAAACAGCTGAAATCTCCATCAAGAGTAGAAGGGTAAATAAATCATAGAATATTTGCAAAGTGGTTTAGTATACAGCAACAAGAGTGAATGAACTCTATGTGCAGCACAATGGATGAATCTCATTTGCTCCTCAAAGTAACTTTATGAGGTAGTTATTATTGTTAATTCCATTTTACAGGTGAGAGAACTGAGCACACAGAGAATTAAGTTATTGCCTAAGGTCCACACAATTTGGAAGTGGAGTAACTGGGATTCAGACCCCGGCAATTGAGTTCCAACCCTTAACCACTACACACCACGACCCCCCAACCTCTTGCTGTATAATCAGCAGGTACTTGGTGTGTGTGCTGCTTCAGTATAACACACCCAGAGGCACAGGGTGGAACTGGTGCAAGTGGGCCCTGCAAAAGGCATCTACCAGCTAATTTTGGTCACCATTTCACAGGCTGTGTATAGGTACTTCACCTAGAGTATAATCCTCACAACAGCCCTTGTAGTGCGTACTCTTCTTGGGTCCATTATTACAAGTGGGGAGACAGATATGGAGGTTAACTGGTTGTCTGAGGTCATGTCACGGGCATGTGATGGAATTAGGATTCCAAGCCAAGTCTGTGTGCTACAGAGTCTGTGCCCTTCACTGTCCCACCATGTGCCTCTCATCAGCACCAGGAAAGCAAAGCTGCAGGGCCTACATCCTAACAGGAGCCACCACTTCTGGTCACAGAGCTTGAGGTCTTTGAGCTATATCAACTGACAAAAACTGAAAATTTAAGACCAAACTTGAGGTTTCATGAGGCCATGTGACTTCTAAGTAAAGTGTCTGTCACAGGTTATCTTCACCCACCTTCAAGGGAAAAAGAAGCCTGCATTTCCATGGCCTTGACCACATCTTCCTAGAAACAAAAGAGATAGATGGAAATCTCTGCAGTTTTTGAAGCTATTCCAAATTGCTCCCCAGCATACTGTAAGCATGGCCCCCTTCTAACAGCCAGAGCTGAGAGGACTAGTACTGAGAAGAAAGGGCGGGTTACTTAGCAGATGGTGGGGGTGTGTGTGGAGTTCTTTGGTGAATTCTAAAACAGGCATGGGCCTACACCTCAGGGTTCTCTAATGAGAGAAGGCCAACCTCTAGCCACTAGCTGCTCGAGAAACAAATATCAGGCCTTCCTGCATTGCCAAGAGCAGAAGACATCAGGGACCTAGGTTCTTTTGCTTGACAGTTGCTATAAGAATGAGAAGGTAGGAGGGTTGAGGACATTTTTATATTTCTTCCTGATTGTAGAATTTCATCTCCAGCTGGAACCATTATAGTAGCTTCTTACCTGGTGTCTTTAACTCCAGCCCTTCTCCTCCCTGATTGACCTTTCTCACAGACCACAGGGAGAAAGTCCGTATCTGAAACTCTGGCTGCCACTTCCTCAAGTAGACCATACAGTTGAATGTGGCCATGTCTTTGCAAATGCTGAATCCTCTTACTTGACATGACATGAGCCTACTTATCTCTGAAGCCCCAGTATTAAGCTCTATCTTTGGTGTGATTCTTCCTTACCATCTCCCTAGGTAAAATTCACTGTTAACTCCTCATCCACTCCCCAAATGATTTTTCTTCCCAATTTTAACATCCCTACTCTGACAATGTACTATCATCATTTGCCATCCTATCTCTGGCATGGACTGTGGTCATCTTACAGGCAGGAGCTGTGGCATATTCCTCCCCATATGGCTCACACCTAACAGTACACAGCCTGTCTAACCACTCAGTAAATGTCTGTTGGATGAAATCCAAAAGCACAGAGGTTTAAGGTATGTGGTCATGGTGTGTTTGCAACCCGAACACAGCCACTGGAAAACGAAGTGCTCTTCTCTGGCCAGCTTTGCCCTCTCTTGTCACATGGCTATCTCACCCATATATACCCCTTCTGAATTTCAGCATTAGTGCTAGAAAGTCTTAGCACAGTGGTAAAGAATCTGCTTGGCAGTGCAGGAGATGCTAGAGATGTGGGTTTGATCCCTGGGTGGGAAAGATTCCCTGGAGAAGGAAATGTCAACCCAGTCCAGTATTCTTGCCTGGGAAGTCTCATGGACAGAGGAGCCTGGCGGGCTGCAGTTCATGGGATTGCAAAGAGTTCAACAAGACTGAGCACACTGCAAGTCTAGCTTTTAAGGGTAGGTGATGAGTTTCTTTCCTCCATCTCAGTTTTTTCATTTAGGTGGGTGGTAGGAGAGGTGACAGAGTTATCAGGGATGATATCTAATGTAATGAAGTATTTGTGGGTGGGGAACAAGACCTTACTGGTTCCCTGGGCCCCTAGCTCCCTCGCTGCTGCTGTTGCTGCTGCTAAGTTGCTTCAGTCGTGTCCGACTCTGTTCAACCCCATAGACGGCAGCCCACCAGGCTCCCCCGTCCCTGGGATTCTCCAGGCAAGAACACTGGAGTGGGTTGCCATTTCCTTCTCCAATGCATGAAAGTGAAAAGTGAAAGTGAAGTCACTCAGTCGTGTCTGACTCGCAGCAACTCCATGGACTGCAGCCTACCAGGCTCCTCCGCCCATGGGATTTTCCATGCAAGAGTACTGGAGTGGGTTGCCATTGCCTTTTCCGTTAGCTCCCATGATGGGTTCAGTTCAGTTCAGTTCAGTCGCTCAGTTGTGTCTGACTCTTTGCAACCCCATGAACTGCAGCACGCCAGGCCTCCCTGTCCATCACCAACTCCCGGAGTTCACTCAAACTCATGTCCATTGAGTCGGTGATGCCATCCAGCCATCTCATCCTCTGTCTTCCCCTTTTCCTCCTGCCCCCCATCCCTCCCAGCATCAGAGTCTTTTCCAGTGAGTCAGCTCTTCTCATGAGGTGGCCAAAGTACTGGAGTTTCAGCTTTAGTATCATTCCTTCCAAAGAACAGCCAGGGCTGATCTCCTTTAGAATGGACTGGTTGGATCTTCTTGTAGTCTGAGGACTCTCAAGAGTCTTCTCCAACACCACAGCTCAAAAGCATCAGTTCTTATGGACTGAGGTTCATGACATTGTACAGGAGACAGGGATAAAGACCATCCCCATGGAAAAGAAATGCAAAAAAGCAAGATGGCTGTTTGGGGAGGCCTTACAAATAGCTGTGAAAAGAAGAGAAGTAAAAAGCAAAGGAGAAAAGGAAAGATATAAGCATACGAATGCAGAGTTCCAAAGAATAGCAAGAAGAGATAAGAAAGCCCTCCTTAGTGATCAATGCAAAGAAATAGAGGAAAAGAACAGAATGGGAAAGACTAGAGATCTCTTCAAGAAAATTAGAGATACCAAGGGAACATTTCATGCAAAGATGGGCTCGATAAAGGACAGAAATGGTATGGACCCATGATGGGTTAGCAAATATCAATCAAAGTTTAATAAGCAAACTTTGAACAAATTTTATTTTCTAGAACAATAAGCTAAAGTGTGTCACTTACTCAGATTGCCTTAGTTTTTACCTAACATCCTTTTCTGTCCAGCATGCCACCCATTAAATTGAGTAATCCTGTTTACGTGGGCTTCTCTCTGCTGTGACAGTTTCTCAGACTTTGTTTTAGATGATCTTGACGGTTCTGAGAAACCCTGGACATGTATATGGGGCAGAAAAGGCAACCTGCTCCAGTATTCTTGCCTGGAAGATTCCATGGACAGAGGAGACTAGTGGGCTACAGTCCATGGAGGTTGCAAAGAACTGGACATGACTGAGACACTGACCATTCATGCATGGCCATGTATATTGTAGGATGTCCCTCAACTGGAATTTGTCTGATGTTCTTCTCATCTTTAGACTGGAGTTATGGAATTTGAGGAGGAAGATCACAGGTGAAGTGTCATTTTTTCATCTGTCATAACGTAGTATAAGCAAACTTTTAAAAATGTGAGCATATAATTACCCTTCCTTCTTCTCAAACTTGTGTTCTCTTCTGTATTTCCTAACACGATTAATGCCATCATCACACACACAATCACAAAGACTGGAAACTGTATCTACTGTTTCTTTTCCATCTTCCATCTGACTAGCCATCAATTACTAAGGTGCTTCTATCTCAGTAGCTCTGTACTTTCCCCCTTATCTGATTCAAGCGATCTCTGGTTAACTATGTTATTTTTTTCCATAAACTGTAACCACAGTTCCCTAACTAGTCTCTCTGATTGCATTTCCTTTCCTCTCCACTTCCTTCTTCCTATCAGTTAACTGTTGGTTCAACATCAACTCCATCTTTAGAAATTTCAAAATGATATTCCATCACATACACATACTATGTTTAAATTTCTTTTTTTAAAAATTTATTTATTTTTAAATTGAAGGATTATTGCTTTACAGAATTTTGTTGTTTTCTGTCGAACCTCAACATGAATCAGCCATAGGTATACATATATCCCCTCCCTCTTGAACCTCCCTCCCATCTCCCTCCCCATCGCACCCCTCTAGGTTGATACAGAGCCCCTGTTTGAGTTTCCTGAGCCATACAGCAAATTCCCATTGGCTATCTATTTTACATATGGTAATGTAAGTTTCCATGTTACTCTTTCCATGTATCTCACCCTCTCCTCCCCTCTCCCCATATCCATAGTTGTGTTCTCTATGTCTGTTTCTTCATTGCTGCCCTGCAAACAAATTCTTCAGTACCATCTTTCTAAATTCTATATATCTGTGTTAGTATACAATAATTATTTTTCTCTTTCTGACTTACTTCACTCTGTATAATAGACTCTAGGTTCATCTACTTCATTAGAACTGACTCAAACACATTCCTTTTTATGGGTGAATAATATTCCATTGTGTATATGTACCATAACTTCTTTATTTATTCATCTGTCAATGGACATCTAGGTTGCTTCCATGTTCTAGCTATTGTAAATAGTGCTGCAGTGAACAGTGGAATACATGTGTCTTTTTCAATTTTGGTTTCCTCAGGGTATATGCCGGAGAAGGCAATGGCACCCCACTCTAGTAATCTTGCCTGGAAAATCCCATGGATGGAGGAGCCTGGAAGGCTGCAGTCCATGGGGTCTCGAAGAGTTGGACATGACTGGGCGATTTCATGTTCACTTTTCTCTTTCATGCATTGGAGAAGGAAATGGCAACCCACTCCAGTGTTCTTGCCTGGAGAATCCCAGGGACAGGAGAGCCTGGTTGGCTGACGTCTACGGGGTCACACAGAGTCGGATATGACTGAAGTGACTTAGCAGCAGCAGCAGCAGGGTATATGCCTAGGGGTCAGATTTCTGGGTCATATGGTGGTTTTATTCCTAGTTTTTTAAGGAATCTCCATACTGTTTTCCATAGTGGCTTTACCAATGTAATAATGTTTAAATTTCTTGATGTGGAATTCAAGGCTCTTCTGGGGCTAGCTCCAATTGACCTCATTTCCCATATTAAATATTGGTTCCCTAACTCTGTATTTAATGGTTTTGGAGAATTTATTTATCTCAAAAATAAATGGGTGTTTTCTTAAATCTGCCCCCCTAGAAATAAATGAAATGATACGTGCATGTATGTGTGTGCACGCACAAGTGATGTGCACACCTCCCTGGGTATATGTACCTCTTCTGGTCATGACTTTAGCTGGGCAAAAGAGCTATGTACATGGTTTCAAGTCTAGAATGAAGAGGACCAGTTCATTTGCTGCGTAGTTTGTATCCAGTTAGAAAAGATGAGGGGGGAAAATAAGGTGAGGAGAAATACCCTTTCCCAGAAGTGTATGTGGGTGGTTAACAAAGCACCCACTCATTTTCCTTTTCCGTTTTTGTGTGGCTGAAAACCACAGCATCTGTTGTCTCAGTTTATGTGGGGCAGGAGTGGTTCGGGTTTCTCCCAGGGCTGCACTCAAGGTATTAGCATCTCTACTCTTTGTTTTGCGCTTCAGTCACAAACCCTTTCTAAATTCACTGGCTAAACTTCAAGTACTTCAAACTGCTTTACCGCAGAGAGCTTTTGTCACACTGTGGGAATGGTGTTTAAATGTAAATTAAATTCTTTCCTGCTTGGGAGAGCCAGTTATCCATGTCACAAGATATGAACTGAGTCTATTATGCTTGATTGTATAATATGGCTATCCTAAATTTTAATGAGCAAAAGAAATTAGCTTTCAAATTCCATTTGCAAATTATTTATGTAAGTCTACAGTCTTCATTATTAAAATTTAAAGTGCACAAGGAATTTGTGAAAGTCTCTTGGGCAGTCTGCTGAGGAATGCGTAAGGCCATCTGGGTCAGGGACCACTTTTGTGCCCAATGCTAGACAGAGAAGGGCTAACAGAGATGCAGAAACAAGAACGGGGAAAGCAGGGGCCACAGCCCTGAGAGTGCTCACACCCAAGACTTCGGATAAGTCCTTGGATTAGTCAATCAGGAAGGCCATTGCCATTTTTGCATATTTAGGCATATTGAGCTGTTTGCAGCTCTGTTATGGGGAAAGGCAGAGATTGTGCAGAAATTGTCACCAATGGTTTGGAAACTTTTCATTTCCTGATCTCCTAAATAATGAAACTGTTTTATGAGAGTGGAACAAAAACTGTGATTCTGGGATGGGAAACAACTGCAGCTTACCTGATAGGAGCAACAACTGTAACCAAACCACCAGTGTTTCTGCACTCTTTGGGGATCCCATTTGTCCGCAGTATAGAGTCCTTCAGTCTCACATGCTTTTGATAACTGTGTTGCCAGCAACAGAGGTAAGGGCTGTTTATTAAGAGTTTAGGTGGTGGTGTGCAGACACTGACAGACCAAGACAGCTAGTGAGAAACAGGAAGAATACATAGAACACATCATTTATTAATAATTTCACTTAATCCATGCAGACGTAGACTCTATGTCCTCATCTTCATTTTGGCTTTCAAGAAACACACACAGCACTATCCACCATATATATATCAGTCATGTTCCTCTACCAGGTTTTGTCCACATTAGTAGACTAGCTAAGGATATTTCCAAATACTAATTTTTGGTGTATTATCCATGCTATGACTACCTTTGTTAGTGTAGGTGTTCAATATTTGATTATACAAATGGTCAGCCATGTTGCTACTACTCTTTTAAATTTTTGTTTCTCCTTTTTCTGTCGGTGGATTATTTTCTTAAATTCTAGCATAATTTTAGATTTTACCTTGTTGTTTATTCCCCACCAAAAGTTGTTGCCCTCAGTTTTCAAAGTCATAATCATCTCCAGACGGTCAGCAGCTAGAACCAAGTCATGTCAGGGTCATCCTTGGCTGCTATTAGCCTCTCTGATATGGCCATCTGCTTTCCTAATGAGGCCTGGGGCTAAGGGCTCTCTGAAGCCTCAGGGTTGGTCTAATGAGAAGACAAGGGCAATGGGTACTTTTAAACTGGACTTTCTTGTCCTGTTTCTTCCGAAGAGTTAGCCTGGACAGCTAATGAAAGACCACTGGCTCAGTGTCTGCCTCCTTCTGGGCTCCTTTCCCTTCTTGTCATTAGCCTGAAGGCTGTACCCTTTGATGTTTAGTCTAGCTGGAAAATTAACCCCTGAGAATTTTCCTCTCTTGTCCCTAGTATCAGACACAATTAATACAGTGTTGGATACCTAGGTGTTTGAGAAATTTGGGCTTAAATGAATGAATGTATGAGTTCTTATATATTCCTTTCTATTCTGTAAAAGGATATAATTATCAGAACAAAATTTTTAAAGGATTTTTATTGGAGTGTAATGGGCTTTACAGTGTTGGGTTGGTTCTGCCGTACAATGAAGTGAATCAGTTCTATGTATACATATATCCCCCCTTTTTTGGATTTCCTTCCCATTTAGGTCACCACAGAGCACTGAGTGGAGTTCCCCATGCTATATAGTAGGTTCTCATTAGTAATCTATTTTATACATAGTAATGGATCTATGTCAAACCCCAATCTCCCAATTCATCCCACCTCCCCTTCTCCCCTTGATATCCATATCTTTGTTCTCTACATCTGTGTCTGTTCCTGCTTTGAAAATAAGTTCATCATTGCCATTTTTCTAGATTCCACATATAAGCGATATTATTAATATATGATATTTTTCTCTTTCTGACTTACTTCACTCTGTATGACAATCTCTAGGTCCATCCACATCTCTGCAAATGGCACGATTTCATCCCTTTTTATAACTGAGTAATATTCTGTTGTATAATAGATCCATTCCGTTGTTGATGGACATTTTAGGTTGCTTTAGGCATGATCTGTTCTAGAGTGAGGATTCAATACAATGTTTGATGAATCCATCAAAGAACCTATTAGTAAGTGAATCAGAATTTTACTTGTCTTTCACGGCCACTTTACATTCAACCTCTCTTAACACTTTCATGACAACTACAGCCAACCATCGTCATGCTCTTCTTAACCACTCTTGTGTTTGTTGAATGTTTTTATAGAATTTTACAGTGCTATTTATTTTATGATGTGTTGTACATTAATATTTGCTTCTCTGTGTCCCTTCTCTCCCAGTGATTTTATAGTATAATTTTCTAGAGAGAATAGATAGTTGTTTTTCTTCCCCCTCTGGCATGACTAATGTAAACTGGTATGTTTACTATTGCTAGTTGCTTACATATCTATGTGTGCTATCTCACATGCAGACATATTCACTCTTTGTTGTACTGCTTGCTATACCTCTGGATCCTACAAAAACAGGAATTCTATTTTGTGAGATTTTCATCAAAGAAAGGAAAAAAAATACTGCATCTCTAATTGTGTAACTGCATTATCAACTGTTTTCCTAATAGGGGATGATTTTTACTTTGCCGGATATTGACAAGAAGCAAAAGCTCTGCTTACAATTGATTGTCCATGCCCGATGATAGGAGGAATCTTTCACAGACTAGCCCTGGCTGCACCTCTTTGAAACTGTAGATCTTCTCTACCTCACACTTTTCCAGAGCCACATGAACTTACATGTCATGAATCAATCCTAGATCCTGGGGATTCTCATCTACTGTCTCTTCAATTATGTCTCATGGCCTACAGACACAGCAAGTGTCTGCTGTCTTCTCTTAACAAGTGTTGGTCTCTGGGTCTTCTCTTGACAGTTAATCACTAGCAGTATATTTCTGTTGACAGTTCTTGGATTTGCATTTTTTGGAAGTCCAAGGTAGAATAAAATCTGATTTTAAAGCTTCTAACCCAGACATTTACTGTATTGACTAAAGGCATGAAGTCATCCTCAGGACCTGAGATAAGATATATTTTTCCCCTACAAGCAAAAAACAGTGGATAATTAAACATGGTGTGGACAGTTTTTTATTCCAAGGCCCTGTAATAACTTTGTAATTAGTCTTTTAATTGTTGAGCTGAGTCTGATGTTCTAGCAGGAGAAGTTCAATTCTACTAACTGAATAACTATAAATCACTGATATTAAAGGGGCAGGCATGGGAGATGGCATGCCACGAAGAACCAGAGGGGAAACTGGGAGTTGTGTCATTTTGGTTAAGATTTTAGACCCAAGTCGGACAGACCTAAGTCCTGCCACTTACTACCTGTGTGATTTGGGGCAAGTCACTTACGCTTAGTGAGCTTCTGTTCCTCACTTATGAAATGAAATAGAATAACCCCATGGGATTGTGAGAATTCGTGTATAAAGCACTCTGCACAGAAGCACATAGTAAGCAGTTCTGAAATGTTAGATACCATTTATTTACTTCTAATGCTTCTGTCTCTTCTATTCTATATATCTAGATAGATATATCTCTCATATCTTTGGTTGTTTAAACCTTTTACCGGAACCCAGCTTCTTCAGCTGTTTTTCAAAAACAACTCTTGATAGCAGGGGCCAGGGCTTAGTCATTTTCTGCCTAAATAATGCCTAAAAGCATCCCTTTGCACATAATAATCCCTCTCATTCATTCAGAAATTTACTATTACCCAAGATGTTTTTCTCTGCTATATAACTCAGTCTCGAAAACCAGTCTCTGGTGTTCTCCGCCCTTCTGCTGCCACTCACCCAGCTGGAGCCCAGCAGAGGACCACACACTAGAGACTCCTCCTGTGGAGATGCCCAGCTGCCCCTGTTGTCATTCAGATCTTACCCCTGGAGTTGCCTCTTCAGAGAGGCCTCTGGCTCAACCCTCAGTCATTCTCCAGCAGAGCGCCCTGTTGTACTATTTCAAGCACTTTTCACATCTGATACATTTATTTGTTTATTTCTTATCCAGCTTCTCATGCTAGAATACAGGTTTTGTGAAAGCAGAAATATCCTTTCTTCCCTTAGTGTGTACATTCTCAACAGGGATGATATTATCCCCAGGGGGCATATTATCTCACTCTTGAAGAGTCAGTTATCTCACTTTTCTTATGTATATAGCACAGATTTATGTGTAGTACACAAACAAATATGCAGTATATATATGGCATTGAAATTTCGGAGGCAGAATTAGGACCAAAAAATCTCCTTAGAGGAGCACGGGCTTCCCTTGTGGCTCAGCTGGTAATAAAGAATCCACCTGCAATGCGGGAGACCTGGATTCGATCCCTGGGTTGGGAAGATCCCCTGGAGAAGGGAAAAGCTACCCACTCCAGTATTCTAGCCTAGAGAATTCCCTGGACTGTACAGTCCATGGAGTCGCAAAGAGTCAGACATGACTGAGTGACTTTTACTTTCACTTAGAGGAGCATAATGAAATAAAAGGTTGAGAACATTGCTTCACAGTATAGAACAATGATGAACACAGAGTAGGCTCATAAATACCTTTTTTTTTCCCTTTGAGTGACTACATTACATCCTTTAATAGCTGTAGAAACTGAGATTCAGAAAGATGAAGCCACTGGCCTCAGGACATGAAGGTAATAGATGATAGAAAGTGAAAGTGAAGTCACTCAGTCATGTCCGACTCTTTGCAACCCGTGGACTGTAGCCCACCAAGCTCCTCCGTCCATGGGATTCTCCAGGCAAGAATACTGGAGTGGGTTGCCATTTCCTTCTCCAGGGGATCTTCCCGACCCAGGGATCGAACCCAGGTCTCTCACATTGCAGGCAGACGCTTTAACTTCTGTACCACCAGGGAAGCCCATAGATGATAGAACTGAGTCTCAAACCTAGGTTTCCTCATCTTGTGGTTTTTTTCCTTAATGCTCATTATATGCTTTCTGAGTTGACTTGAACATACTAGACATTCCCACAAAAGGAAACAAATACATCCTAAGTGACCAATAAACAGTCTCAGAAAGTCAGTCTATTTAGAAGAATCCAGCTAACCTTCTCCAGGGGCATTAATGATGCTTGGCTCATCTTTGAAATGGGAGTTGGTTCCATCTCATACTCTTGGTAAAATAAGAATGAAAAGTGAGCAATATTTTAGTGTCTTAGTAATTGTTTCACAACATGCCTGGGCCAAAAGGAATAACTAACAACTCCATTTATTAAGTAAACACATCAAAATAGCTTAATAAGCACTCCTGTTCTAACAATTTAGTGCTTGTTGAACACTGCACACCTTCTCAAGCCTTGGAATCATGTCGGCCACCACCAGTCTTATTTTCTGCTACACACTGATTTTCAGGTGGTGCTTGCTTTCATCACAGCAATTACTGAAAACCATCTTTGAAAAGATTTGGTCTTTGGAAACAGTAAAATAAACTAATATCAAAACTGAACTACCTCAAGCACTGGCTTCCCTGGTGGCTCAGATGGTAAAATGTCTGCCTGCAGTGCAGGAGACCCTGGTTCGATCCCTGCATTGGAAAAATCCCCTGGAGAAGGCAGTGGCAACCCACTCCAGTACTCTTGCCTGGAAAATTCCATAGACTGAGGAGCCTGGTAGGCTACAGTCCATGGGGTCGCAAAGAGTCGGACACGACTGAGCGACTTCACTTTCACTTTCACCTCAAGCTAGTAGTTTCTGACAGATGTTGCTATGATTTCCATGACAATTTAAAATAAACTGAGACACCCCTCTGAGTTGACGGTGGCAGCTGAGGTGCCTTAGTATATGCTTTCTGAGTTGACTTGAAACTCAGCAAGTACTGTGGCAGCAAACCAGGCAAGATATGATACTGGCCTGAGACAGAGTGGTGGCAGGGGAGTTAGAAAGAAGCGGGAAGATTTGCAGAGAGGTAGAAGTGAAAAACTGAAGGCAAGGAGAGCTGGTCCAAAAATGGTGGATGAACAAGATGTGGAGATGAAGGGAAAAAGATTTGAAAAATGAAGTCTGGCACCTGGATGTCTGGAGAACTCGTATGTAGTAGATGGCTTTCTGCCCAGCCCACCTTCACTTCCTGGAGAACTGACAGCCACCCTCCACACAGGAGTGGCCCCGGCAGTCATGTTCACCAGTGTGGTCCATCTCTCTGGCAGAAGTGAATGGGCTCAGTGGGCAAGTTGTTGTACACATACAACAACTAAACCAGTTAACCTAAACCAGTTAGATTTTCTCTCCCAGGGATGTGGAATGAAAACTTAGTGCAGTTGTTTCTTATGGTTGCTGCAACAAACCACCAATAACCAGGTGGCTTCCTGCAATAGAAATAATTCTCTCACAGCTGGAGGCCAGGAGTCTGAAGTCAAGGCATAGACAGGGTTGCACTTGCTTTGGCGGCTCTGGAGAGAATCCTTCCTTGCTCCTTCCAGTTTCTGATGGCTGTTGGTGGTCGTTGGCTTCCTTGGCCACGTTTCTTCAGGCTTTGCCTTTGTGGTCTCACTGCTGTTTCCCCTTTATGTGTCTGTGTCTTCTCCTATTCTCTGTCTTACAAAGTCGGTGGATTTGAGGGTCCACCTGGGTAACTGAGGATAATCTCATCTTGAGACGCTTTACTTAATTATAACTGCAGAGACTCTTTTTCTAAGTAAGATATCATCCACAGGGTCTGGATTTTAGGACACAGGCACATCCTTTTAGAGTTACCATTTAACCCACTACACTTCGAGACAGAGATGAATGTGAACTGAGAGTATGGGTATGTGGGGCACTGGGTTAACTATTTTGTAAGATTTGGGTAGAAAAGTAGGGAAAGACAAATCTAAGGTAAAGGAGAAAAATGACATACATAGAGAAGCAGAAACAAAGGGACATTTGGGTCCAGAGAGAAATATGTAGACAGAGGAACCAGGCTTACTTTAGCTTCACTTTCTATTTTTGGTTCACTTGGTGTTTGTTCAGTTCAGTTCAGTCGTTCAGTTATGTCTCTTTGCAACCCCATGAACTGCAACACATGAAGCTTCCCTGTCCGTCACCAACTCCCGGAGCTTGCTCAAACTCATGTCCTTCAAGTCAGTGATGCCATCCAACCATCTCATCCTCTGTTGTCCCCTTCTCCTCCTGCCTTTAATCTTTCCAAGCATCAGGGTCTTTTCCAATGAGTCAGTTCTTTGCATCAGGTTGCCAAAGTACTAGAGCTTCAGCTTCAACATTAGCCCTTCCAATGAACATTCAGGATTGATTTCCTTAGGATTGGCTGGTTTGATCTCCCTGAAGTCCAGGGAACTCTCAAGAGTCTTCTCCAACACCACAGTTCAAAAGCATCAATTCTTGGGCTCTCAGCTTTCGTTACAGTCCAATTCTCACATCCATACATGACTATTGGAAAAAACATAGCTTTGACTATATGGACCTTCGTTGGTAATGTCATGTCTCTGCTTTTTAATATGCTATCTAGGTTTGCCATAACTTTTCTTCCAAGGAGCAAACTTGTCTTATTTAATCTTCAGCAAGTACCTGTGGGGTGCTTGGCCCTATTTGATAGATGTGGGAGCTACATGAAACACAGAGAGGTTAAGCAGCAAACTCCACATAAGGAATAAGTCCAGAGCTGGAGTCATCTTATAATAGTAAGAAAAATCACTGCTCACGTATGGAGCAACTACTGTGTTCTGAGTCTTATACACATTTTCCTCTAAGGCCTTTTATAATGATAAGTCAGTGATTTCTGCAAGTTCTTACCCAGAGTCCTCCTCTGCATGAGTTCTGTGGGTCAGGACTGCTGGGGTGGGCTTGGTGTCTTGAGGTCCTCAGGGTTACTGTCCTATTTTGCTCTGAGGTCTGAAAAAGCCTCTGTCTTCCTAATCTTGTGTGCTCACTGACCCAATTATTTGCTCACAACTTAGAAAGAACAAGGCCTTAGCCTCATCTCTCTCACTTGATCAAAATGTAAGTTTCCTCGAGGGGTCAGGCAGCTTAAGACAAATGGAGAACTCTTTAGACTTCCTGTTAGCCTTTTTGGTTAAAGAGAAGTGTAGGTTAACAAAAATGATTCCCAAATCCGATCTACTTTTTAATACCATAATTAGCATTCAGTTGGATATCCACTTCTGCATATGTTTCTTGTTTGTGTTTGTTTTCCCTTGTGTTTGCCTGCCCCTCCATCTCTCTGGCACTGAGGCCACCCAGGCTTCTGTCGTCGTGCAGCAGCTGCAGCGGGGCCCTATGGAGGGGCGGCCATGGTCACTAGCCATAGCTCTCAGCAGCCCTGGCAAGGCCTCTGGGGATGGGGGCTTGTATAGTCTCAGGTCTGATGCTGAGGTTCTGTGTGACTGGATAAATGTTTTCCTCCCCATAATAGCATACACTTTAACCCTTAACTTTTTTCATCTACTGTCCCATACACTTCAGGTATAACCCACGTTGCTGCCTATATTATAGCCTGTCTCATATATCTTCAGTTCAGTTAAGCAAGCATGACTTGTGGGTCACAGTCATAAAACTGCTTAACTTTTTTTCTTCTAGTCTCCCTTTAAAATGGTCTGTGGGACAAATTGTTTTCGTGCTTTGGGGTGAACTCAGTTGGATGCCAAGACTTTTATGGACACTCTTGGGGGTCAAAACACAGCCTCAATGTGTTTGTCTAAAGGGATAATCAAAGCTTTTAACTTGAAGTGATGGCTTCTTCCTTTTTCAGTTTGGTCCTGATGTAAACGGGAGACGTGCAGGTGGGGAATGAAAGCCTGGTCACTTTCTGCCTTTTTTCCTGGTGTCTTCTACCTGGGTTCATCGCCAGCCACTGTACCTGTGCCTCTGGGTGAGTCACTTTTTTCTGGCTCCTCTGAGATTAGATCAGAAGGAGGGAATAGAGAAGGCATCAAGGAAATTGTCACTTGTCTGATCCTGCTTGATTAGGTTGATACTTCCTCTTGTGGGGCACTTTCAAGAGTCAGAAAACTCACCCTCGTTGCTGGGCATCTGTGCCTTGCATTTCTCTTGGTGGGGGTCAAACTCATCTCTGTTTTGGCTGGTTCTTTGCTTTTCCTTGGTCCGAAGAACCTGACAGTACCCTTGGCTTCCCTGTGCTGAGGCATCCTTGTCTCACCAATTTTCAGCTCTTAGAAAGGACCCCAAATAACCATACACATTTCTTAAGAGGAATCTGTAGCACCAGAGAAAGCACTCATGCATGTTTTTACCCTTAATAAACCCTAGGGGAAGGTGATGGTTTGTTCCCAACCAAGCAGTTCTTCCTTTGCTCTGGTCTCTGCCCACTAGTCCACTCAACTCTTGCTCTTTAGAACAAGTAGGTAGGATTCAGACACAAGCCCACTGTGCCTCTTAATATGTTAAACTTATCTAGTGGTCCCCTCAAACCTCACTTTGTGGACTAGAGGTTAGGAAGTGGGGCTCACAGCTCTTTGAACAAATCTTCCTTAATCACCTTCTCCTGCCCCTTTTATGCACTTCGCGTGTTACTGTCTGCTCTTGTGTAGGTATTGTCTTCTCATGTGTGCTTAGTTGCTCAGGCATGTCTGACTCTTTGTGACCCCATGGATTGCAGCCTCCTGCCTCCTGCCAGGCTTCTCTGTCCATGGCGATTCTCCAGGCAAGAATACTGGGGTGGATTGCCATGCCCTCCTCCAGGGAATCTTCCAGACCCAGAAATTGAACCGGGGTCTCCTGCATTGCAGGCAGATTCTTTACCAGCTGAACTACCAGGGAAGTGTTGTCTTCTCGTGTCTCAGCTCAAATACCATCTCCTCAATGTGAACTTCCCTAACCATCGTGTCTAAAGGGCTCATTGCCTTAGACATCTCCATCGTATCACCATATTTTATTACTGCATTGTAAAGTGATCTGGTCCATTCATCTGTTGTGTCCCACACCATAAGGAGAACTCTAAGAAATTAGGGACTCTGTTTCAATGATCGCTGTCTTCCAGGGGCTAGAAAAGTGTCTCTGTGGTAAATGTACAACCCATAATTATTGATCAATAGATACTTTATTCAGTGAATGAATAAAGGTCAAGAGTTAGAGTCTCTGGGAGGTGTCTCAAGGCAGGATTTGAATGAGGCCACAGTCTAAGTGGAATCTAGGAAAAACCGCACTATATTTTTATCTGCATTGTCTGAGAAGAAAGATGGGGGTAAATGCACAGAGTAGTTATTCTCTTGGACTTTCCTGGGCATCTGGCAGCCTGGGTTCTGTTTCTGGCTCCTTTAAGACTCGATAGTTATGGACCATCCTACTTGGTACAGTAAATTTTTGCAGATAACTTAAGGGTTCACAGACCTCCTGAAGAGGGAAAAGAACCCTTAAAAATTTATGGAGAGATGAAGAACCTCGCTGCAACACCGGCAGACAGGCGTTAAATAAGATAATGCATGATGGACTTTTAAAGAACTAGGACAAGTGTCTGGTGAGAGAGGGTGCCTTTGGGGAGAGAAGGTGTCTGATGGAAAGGAAATGGCAACCCACTCCAGTTTTCTTGCCTGGAAAATACCATGGACTGAGGAGCCTGGTAGGCTACAGACCGTGGAGTGCAAATATCGCTGCCTGGCGGTTGCTATGGACGCTTGCCTTCTCCAATCATCGAGCGGCTTGCTAAGCTGTGCGGCGCTGCGTGGTTGCTGTGGCAACGGATGGTAACAGCTCCGCTACCAGGCGGCCCGGGAGGAGAGCCAGCTGCTTGGAGCCGGGGTGGGAAGCCCTTGTTACAGCGTCTGTGAGTTGGACGCGGGGTCTTGGTGGGGAATGGGGCGCGGGATTGACGGGGTGGAGGTCACCGGGGTCGAAGGCCCTCGCAATGGTCGTGGGGTCTCAATATGAGGACTGTGAGGACTGGCTGGGGCATCCCGTCGAGTTTCCAGCTCTTTGTCCCAGGGGTTCCCTAAGCTTTCCAGATCCCATCTCTCCCCAGCCTCCTCACGCTCTTTCTCCTCACCCCCTGTCCCCTCGATAGTGGAGCCTCCAGTTTCTGCTGGTTCCCCAGACTACCTGTGTGCATGAGGAGCAGACATCAGCCTGAAGGACAGAGTTAGAAGTTCACCTTGCTTCCAACTTCTAGTTAGCTCGGCCTTGGGCAAGTCATTTTCTGTATTTCCTTAACGGGAAAATGGGGTGCCGTACCCCCTCCTCCCTTCTTCTCGGGATGACTCCGAGGATCAAATGCATCTCCGGTATACCCTGATATGATTTACCTGTGTGGTCTCACTGCATAGCTGCGCCTGTGAAATGACTAATGATTAACCGCCCTTTACAGTTCTGCAGTCTGGGTTCGTAGACTGCCCCGTGTTTAGAGCTGTCGGTGTGACTCTTAACCACCTGCTGTCCCGTTCTCTACGTGTCCTCACTTGTTTTACCTTAGATTTCTTGCTCCCTGCCTCTATAGAGTCTTGACCTTTTCTCTTCAGAATACTTCAACCAGTATGTATTTTATCTAGATGCTTCTTCCCCACTCTCCTTTGCTTTACTCTTTACAGTAATTGAG
This sequence comes from Oryx dammah, assembly GCF_014754425.2. Taxonomy (NCBI): domain Eukaryota; kingdom Metazoa; phylum Chordata; class Mammalia; order Artiodactyla; family Bovidae; genus Oryx; species Oryx dammah. Next base: position 25,056,200 of record NW_024070197.1, on the reverse strand, counting down.
ATCCTACTTAATGTTTAGTAGGAACCTAGATGTTTTGCAGGAAAAAAAGACAGGATTTGTGCTCTTGATGAGCTAATTTAGTAGAGTCATGTTTTACTACTGTATTAGGTTGGGGATGCTAAGGTCAACGTTGAAGGAAAGCCTTCGTTGCTGCACTTGGGCTTTCTCGAGTTGCGGGCTACTCTGTAGTTGAGGTACGTGGGCTTCTTATTGCTGTGGCTTCTTCTGTTGCAGAGCACCAGCTCTAGACGCACAGGCTTCAGTAACTGTGGGCTTAGCTGCTCTAGGGCATGTAGGATCTTCCCGCACCAGAGGTCGAACCGGTGTCCCAGGCACTGGCAGGCGGATTCTTAACTGCTGGACCACCAGGGAAGTCCCTGTTCCATTATGTCTTTGTTCTTCTAAATTTTGCTGTAGCCTTCATTTCATTCTTTAGCTTCTTCCTTGAGAACATTGAGGAGGCTGTTGCTATTCATGTGGCTACCTGGATATCACTCTGCTTGGTGGACTGCTAAAGCTTTAGAATCATTCATGCATCCTTCTGGGCTCTCCTCAGTCTGCACTGGACTGACTGTTGAGCATTGATTGATGAAATGGACACAAGTATTCTCAGAACTAATGACCATCTCACCTCATTCTACAGCCCACTGACTAAACAGCAAAGACAATCACCCAGCTATTATAAAGATTATTATTATTTTTTTAATTTAGCTGAATATGAATAAATTGAATTTCCATCATCCCCATTGATATAACTCTTTTGAAGTCTTGTTGTAGAGATTGTACTTGCCCTGCATAGGCATCAAAACTTGATATTACCAGTCTTTTAAAACTTTGTCTTTCTTATGGGAAAATAATATTTACCACTTTGTTATAATTTACATTTGCTGGCTTACTAGTGAGATAAAGCAGTTTATGATTATTTACTACTGATAATTGATCTTCTCTGGGTTGTCACTCTTTATCTTTGTCCAATTTAAATCTGACTGTCCTTTTTATGTTGATCTGTTGGGGTATTTTACATATCCTTGGTATTGATACTTTGAGATATTGATACTAATTTTATCCCAGTATGTTCATAGCTGTTTTAAAAAGTCAGATTTATTATGCATAATTTACATACTGTAAAATTCACCTCTATTTTTTCTTCTAGTTTTATTGAGATATAATTGACATACAGCACTGTGTAAATTTAAGCTGAACAGCATAGTGATTTGACCTATATTAAGGATGAAATGATTATCACAGTAAGTTTAGTCATCATCCATTATCATATAGATACAAAATTAAAGAAATATAAACAATTTTACTTGTGATGAGAACTCTTTAGGGTTTATTTTCTTAACAACTTTCATGTAAAACATACAGCAGAGTTAATTGTATATATCATGTACATTACGTCCCTGGTACTTATTTATCTTGTAACAGGAAGTTTGTACCTTTTGACTGCCTTCGTCCGGTTCTCCCTCCCTCAACACATTACTACTGGTAACCTGATCTCTTTTTCTATGAGTTTGCTTGTATTTGAAGTATAATTGACCTCCAACACTGTTAGTTCCTGTTACACAACATCATGATTGAATATTTCTATGCCTTTAAAAATGATCACTACAATAAATCTAGTTACCTGTCATCACTCAAGGAGATATAATTATTGAATACATTCCCCACACTATACATCTAATACCCATGACTCACTTATTTTGCAACTGGAAATTTGTGCCTCTTAATCTCCGTTACCGATTGCTCTCCTCCCTTCACCTCCTCCCCTCTGGCAACCACCAGAAAAAAACCATACAGTTTGTTCTCTGGGTCTGTGACTATCTCTGTTGTGTTATGTTTACTCATTTGTTTTATTTTTTAGATTTCACATGTAAGTGATTACTTTTCGTATTCTCTGTCTGACTTACTTCACTTAGCACAATACCCTCTAGATCCATCCATATTGTGACAAATGGCAAGATTCCATTCTTCCTTATGGCTGAGTAATATTCCACTGTGTACATATACCACATCTTCTTTATCCATTTTTCTACTGATGGACATTTAGGTTGCTTCCATATATTGGCTATTGCAATAATGCGGTGAACATTGGGGTGCATGTGTCTTTTCTATTTAGTGTTTTTGTTTTTTTTGGATAAACCAAGGAGTGGAATTGCTAAGCCACATTATAGGTCTAGTTTTAGTTTTTTGAGGAATCTCCACACTGTTTTCCATAGTGGCTGCATCAATTTACATTCCCACCAACAGTGCACAAGGGTTTCCTTTCCTCCACATCCTCACCAAAACTTATTTGTTGTCTTTTGGATCATAGCTCTTCTGAGAGGTGTGAGGTGATATCTCTTTGTGGTTTTGATTTGCATTTCTCTGATTAGTGATCTTGAGCATCTTTTCGTGTACCTGTCGATCAGCTATAAAGAACCCAGAAATGAATCCACACTTATATGGGCAATTAATCTATGACAAAAGAGGCAAAAATACATCATGAGGAAAAGACAGCTCCTTCAGTAAACAGTGTTTAGAAAAGTGGACAGCTACATCCAAAGGAATCAAACTGGACTACTCTCTCATACTATGCACAGAAATAAATTCAAAATGAAATAAAGACTGAAATATAAGACCTGTAACCATAAAACTTCTAGAAGAAAACATAAGCAGTATGCTCTGACAATGATCTTGGAAATATTTTTTGGCCATGTCTCCTCAGGCAAGGGAAACAAAACCAGAAATAAACAAATGGGAATACTTCAAGCTAAAAAGCTTTTGCACAGTGAAGGAAACTGACAAAAGGCCACTTACAGACTGGGAGAAGATATTTTCAAATGCTATGTCTGATAAGGGATTAATATTAAAATATACAAAGAAATCATACAATTCAATGTCAAAAAAGCAAAAGACCCAATAAAAATGGGCAGAGGATCTGAATAGACCCTTTTCCAAAATTTACTCCTTTTAGAATAAAAGATCAAATCCCTTATGATTATACAGTGGAAGTGAGAAATAGATTTAAGGGCCTAGATCTGATAGATAGAGTGCCTGATGAACTATGGAATGAGGTTTGTGACACTGTACAGGAGACAGGGATCAAGACCATCCCCATGGAAAAGAAATGCAAAAAGCAAAATGGCTGTCTAGGGAGACCTTACAAATAGCTGTGAAAAGAAGAGAAGCGAAAAGCAAAGGAGAAAAGGAAAGATATAAGCATCTGAATGCAGAATTCCAAAGAATAGCAAGAAGAGATAAGAAAGCCTTCTTCAGCGATCAATGCAAAGAAATAGAGGAAAAGAACAGAATGGGAAAGACTAGAGATCTCTTCAAGAAAATTAGAGATACCAAGGGAACATTTCATGCAAAGATGGGCTCGATAAAGGACAGAAATGGTATGGACCTAACAGAAACAGAAGATATTAAGAAGAGGTGGCAAGAATACACAGAAGAACTGTTCAAAAAAGATCTTCATGACCCGGCTAATCACGATGGTGTGATCACTCATCTAGAGCCAGACATCCTGGAATGTGAAGTCAAGTGGGCCTTAGAAAGCATCACTACGAACAAAGCTAGTGGAGGTGATGGAATTCCAGTTGAGCTATTTCAAATCCTGAAAGATGATGCTGTGAAAGTGCTGCACTCAATATGCCAGCAAATTTGGAAAACTCAGCAGTGGCCACAAGACTGGAAAAGGTCAGTTTTCATTCCAATCCCAAAGAAAGACAATGCCAAAGAATGCTCAAACTACTGCACAAATTGCACTCATCTCAAATGCTAGTAAAGTAATGCTCAAAATTCTCTAAGCCAGGCTTCAGCAATATGTGAACCGTGACCTTCCTGATGTTCAAGCTGGTTTTAGAAAAGGCAGAGGAACCAGAGATCAAATTGCCAACATCCGCTGGATCATGGAAAAAGCAAAAGAGTTCCAGAAAAACATCTATTTCTGCTTTATTGACTATGCCAAAGCCTTTGACTGTGTGGATCACAATAAACTGTGGAAAATTCTGAGAGAGATGGGAATACCAGACCACCTGACCTACCTCTTGAGAAATCTGTATGCAGGTCAGGAAGCAACAGTTAGAACTGGACATGGAACAACAGACTGGTTCCAAATAGGAAAAGGAGTATGTCAAGGCTGTATATTGTCACCCTGCTTATTTAACTTCTATGCAGAGTACATCATGAGAAATGCTGGACTGGAAGAAACACAAGCTGGAATCAAGATTGCTGGGAGAAATATCAATAACCTCAGATATGCAGATGACACCACCCTTATGGCAGAAAGTGAAGAAGAACTAAAAAGCCTCTTGATGAAAGTGAAAGAGGAGAGAGAAAAAGTTGGCTTAAAGCTCAACATTCAGAAAACGAAGATCATGGCATCTGGTCCCATCACTTCATGGGAAATAGATGGGGAAACAGTGGAAACAGTGGCAGACTTTAGTTTTTTGGGCTCCAAAATCACTGCAGATGGTGATTGCAGCCATGAAATTAAAAGGTGCTTACTTCTTAGAAGAAAAGTTATGACCAACCTAGACAGCATATTCAAAAGCAGAGACATTACTTTGCTGACTAAGGTCTGTCTAGTCAAGGCTATGGTTTTTCCAGTAGTCATGTATGGATGTGAGAGTTGGACTGTGAAGGAGGCTGAGCGCTGAAGAATTGATGCTTTTGAACTGTGGTGTTGGAGAAGACTCTTGAGAGTCCCTTGGATTGCAAGGAGATCCAACCAGTCCATTCTGAAGGAGATCAGCCCTGGGATTTCTTTGGAAGGAATGGTGCTAAAGCTGAAACGCCAGTACTTTGGCCACCTCATGCAAAGAGTTGACTCATTGGAAAAGACTTTGATGCTGGGAGGGGTTGGGGGCAGGAGGAGAAGGGGACGACAGAGGATGAGATGGCTGGATGGCATCACTGACTCGATGGATGTGAGTCTGAGTGAACTCTGGGAGTTGGTGATGGACAGGGAGGCGTGGTGTGCTGCGATTCATGGGGTTGCAAAGAGTCGGACATCACTGAGCGACTGAGCTGAACTGAACTGTACAGTTCTGTGGATTTTGAAAAATTTTTATGTATCCATGTAAATATACAGAATGATTCTGTTAACTCAGGAAGTTCTCTTGTTGCTGCTTGTAGTCATTCCCAGAAAAGTCTTTGTATCAACATATGTTATCATAAGTTTTGGATAAATACCTGGGAATGTGATTACTAGGTTCTATGGTAAGTATATGTTTAATTTTATAAGAAACTGTTTTCCAAATTAACTGTACAATTTTGCATTTCTACCAGCATAGTATGAAAGTGTCATCTGCTCCACATCCATGACATCTAGTGACAGTCTTGTTCATTTTTTTTGTAGATGTGTAGTGGTTTTTCATTCTGTTTCAAATTTGCATTTCCGTGATGCCTAATAATGTTGATCAATATGAGTTTATCGATTATTTTATCTCTTCTTTGGTGACGTTTGTGTTCATATCTTTTGCCCATGTCTTATTCACTTGTCTTCTTATTGAGTTGCCTTTTGGAGTCAAAAGTTTTAAATTGTGATGAAGTCCAATTTTCTATTTTTTCTATTATGTATTATGTTATCTAAAATTCTTCACCTAACCCGAAGTAACACAAATTTTCTTCTGTGTTTTCTTCTTGAAGTTTTATAGATTTAGTTTTACATTTTATTTCATGTTTTGTATATGAGCAAATTTAGAATTATTTAAGGGAAGGCCCAACAATCCCTCTGGCTTGTGTGGGAGAGTGATTCATGTGATCACACAGGATAGGGGAAGTTATTATTTATTATTAATTAGTGGTATAGTTTTACAAGCTTCACAGTAGCTTTGAGAATGTTTTTACATGTTAACATCAAAAAATATTTAGAAGAGGAAAACTCGCATCAAGTGTGAGAGAACCGACATAGCCTATGAGTGAGTATTGAAGCTGGGATCTGCATAGAGTAGAGATGCTTGACTCTGGATTTATATTAATAGGTTTGTTTGTTGTTTGTTTTGAGGTGAAAGTTTTTTCAGGGAGGAAACACATTCCATAGACAGAGGGTGGGCCGTCTCAGAAGGCAAGAGAGGCATTAGAGGCACCAGGTTATGGGGTTGTCAGTTTTTATAGGGATGGGTGATTTCATAGGCTAATGAGTGGGAGGAGTATTCCAGCTCTTCTGGGGAAAGGATGGGGACTTCCAGGAACTGGGCCACTGCCCACTTTTTGACCTTTATGGTCATGGTGCCTGTGGGTGTGTCATTTAGCATGCTGATGTGTTTCAGTGAGTGTAAACGGAGACTCAGAGTCTAGTGGAAGACAACTGGTCTGCCATCCTGGACCTTGTTGTCTCTGCTGCTGCTGCTGCTGCTGCTGCTAAGTCGCTTCAATCGTGTCCGACTCTGTGCGACCCCATAGACGGCAGCCCACCAGGCTCCCCCCTCCCTGGGATTCTCCAGGCAAGAACACTGGAGTGAGTTGCCATTTCCTTCTTCAGTGCATGAAAGTGAAAAGTGAAAGTGAAGTCGCTCCGTCATGTCCAACTCTTAGCAACCCCATGGACTGCAGCCCACCAGGCCCCTCCGTCCATGGGGTTTTCCAGGCGAGAGGACTGGGGTGGGGTGCCATCGCCTTCTCCCTGTTGTCTCTACTCAGTTGGTTGTACCCTCAGGCTATGTCATTCTTTTAAAGGTTGTACCCTGCCCACTTTCCCACCTCATTCTCCCTTCAGAGATTTTACTCCCATAATCTTTTGGGGAATAGAAAGTCGACAGTCTTCTGTAGCTGCTTCAGTGCTGAGTAGTTACTGAAGTGCTGCGTCAGGGAGTAAGCATTCCTGGATGCCTGATCTAGGGGCCCCAGGGGCAGGACGACTTCTTGTTTTGAGTTGGTATGGCTGGAGTCCTCCCATATGGCTCTAGTTGTTATCTTAGGTTTATGTTTAGTTTAGATTTTATGTTTATTTTCATCTTTCGGAGAATAGTGTTCATAGCTTTTAGCTGATCCCCAGTGGGATTTGAACCTCGGAGGTTAAAGATCACTGGTTTAGGACAGCACATTTCAGAGTGCAGGGCACAGTGACACGCTCCATCACAGTTGCTGTTGTTAAAAGCGAAGAAGCAGCTGTTTCCGAGGGCAGATTTTTCTTTCATATATTTTCTCCCAAGATCTATTTCCTCATCAACAGTTGCAAAGGAGCTTAGCATTTGGCTGCTCTTCATATAAAATGTCTTGCAAGGGGAAGCCAGGCTTGAAATAAGGCTTGAAATCATTGTAGGATCATGACTACAAGAATTAGAGTTGGACAGAGCATAAGTGAGGAATTGACATATCGCATAATGCCTCTACCGCAATTTAACTTGAAAAGCTGTGCAGTCATTCTTTTTACATATTTGAGGATTTAAAGTGCTTTGGTTCTCTGATTTTCTAAGGGTCATATTTATCTGTTACAGTGGTGGAGGAGAGAGGGTTTTTAAAAGTCTTTCGTGTGTGACTGAAAGACTTGTCAGAAAGTATCTGGTATTGTTTAAGCGATGATCTTCATCTTAAAATGAATACCAAAAAGTGAACTCATCTTACTTTGAGGAAAAATTAGTGTGACATGACTAAGAAAAAAATCTCATGTAATTTCACTGTCAGTTCATAAATCTCTCCTGAATTTTATTTTTAAATGGCATCTTCTTGCTTTAATAGGCTATCTAAAATGTCCTAAATATAAGGTTGCTCTATTAACATTATGATCTCACATCATTTATCTCTTTTTATTTTTTTAAACTACTCTTATAAACCCAAGTTAAAAAACTTTGCCCCTAATTTTGTGTTCTGTATAACTATGTTGTTGATGCTTGTTTTTATTATAAACAATCTACCAGGTTTGCGGCAATGACTTTGAAAAATCCTTAATTAAAATAAATTTCAAGGTTAAGCTATTTTTATTCATGCCTGGAAACAATCACCAATACTTGTGGCTTTTAGAATAATAACAGTGTGGTAAGCATATTTCAAAACCAAGAAGGCTGAAATTTATGTTTATGAAAGCCAAAAAATTAGTCTTGCAATACTTTGGAATGCCCCAGGTAATTAATTACAGGTGATGTGTATTATGTGAAAACTCAAAGATTTGAACAGGAAGTAGAAAACAGGAGCCTTAGGTATTTCATTTCTGATATAATCCCTGTCACTCTCAGAGGGAATTAAAGTTTAATAAAAAGGAGTAACAGAGAAATATAATCCAAGAATACTGATTAATAACTCTAGCACCACCAGAATGAGATTCTGTAATAAATAGTAGACTGCCAGTTGCTAAATCATGAAATATTGCAGACAGGAAAAAGGCAATACACTCTTTCACTTATATGACTTGTTATGTTAAAACTGTTTGTGGTAGGGAAGTTTTGTACTTGTTAATCATTTGTGTTTTTGCATTGCTATTTGTAATTACAATTAAACAGATGGTTCCTAAAAAGATTGTGTGCTCTTAGCAATTAAAATCATGGCAGGCAGCTCTTCCTCTTCCCCAACATACAATTAAACTGAATAGAATCACACATCCTGTGGATTCCTCTGAGTAAAGGTTCTGTGCAGATTCAAGTAGATGAGCATTCTCTTCCCCAGCCCTGACATTTTAAGCCCTGCAAGTTCAGAACGGTGAAGCTGGCAGAGAACTTCCAAACTTGGGTGTTGAAAGTAGTGAGCCCTCTCTGCTTTCTTCCCAAGTCCTATTCTCTCCATATGGGGATTAGGAGAATTTGTTTTTAAGTGGGATCTTTGGAACAACCTAACAACCATTGGATGTATTGTTTCTGATACGGCTTTCTAAATTCTGAGAGCTCAGCTAGCCAGTGAAATTTCTCAAGGGCACAGGAAAAATTGTATTTTTTCTTTGTCAGACAACTAATGTTGACTTTTGCTTGTGAAAAAAAAATTCTTTAGAGTTTTTCTTCTAAAGAAGATAGAATTTACTTTGGGTTCTAGGGAAAACAAATTCTACCTTAGGTTTCTGTTACAACAAATTGACTTCAGGAGATTTTTCAACAAGGACTCAGCACCCCATGAAATATTTCGCTCACTGATGTATGGCTTTGTGGCTAGTGTCCCTTCCTTGAACCAGACCTCAGCAGTGTTAATGGGTCTCCCCCAGAGAGGTGGAGTTGGAGCCTGTGGTGATTTGCTCACAGGTGAAACCTTGGAAATAAGTGTTTTGTTTGCATGAGCATAGATAGGCCCAAGTATACATTTAATGATTTTTAGGTGCAGGCTTTTGTGCCCACAAGTAAGCTGTTATTTGCTGGTGTAATTAACCATCTGCACCTTATTATGAGAGTGCAGCTGGCTAATTATGCCTGGCACTTGTAGGGCAGGTTAAACTTCTCATTTCCATAAAGAGTGGATTTTCAGCAAAGGACAATGACCTTTACAAATGAGTCCCTAAATTTAACTAGTTCAGTTTGAGGTCACCACTCATGGGTTTGGTTTGTTTTGTTTAGAAGAGAAATTTATATACGGGTAATATTTGGTAAATAATGAATACAGAGCCATAGGACAGACTTCTGTTATGAGTCAGGCACAAATGATATCCCTGCTGAGTTCAAATTATTTTGGTTTCTCACTTTGGAAAAGTTGTTCATTAGTATGGATTTACAAGTATTAATGAACTTGTATGAATGACAACTTGGATCATTCATTGAGACTTCAAATGGAATGATTTGTGTATTAACCATTTCAAAATCATTTTCAGCAATAGTTGTTCATTTTTCTTGTAACTTATTGGATGGATTGTTTGAGAGAACAGCAGAATGCTAGAGAGCAGACTATAAAATATCAGTGTAGGTTAAAGTTGCAGTCAATACCAATTAACTAAGTTTGAAGTAGATCTGCTATGGGGAATCTTTCCACATTTGTTTATCCAAAATTGTCTTTAATTTACTCTTGAAAGATATTTTTGCTGGCTATAGAATTAAAATATGGCAGTTTTTTCTTCCAGTAAATTTGGTTGCATAATTCTACCATTTTCTGTCTTCCATAATATTGGGAAACTAGCTCTCAATTGAACCATGGCCTCTTTGAACATAATTTGTCTTTTTTTATTGGCCTTTTAAATGATTTATCTATTTTTAGTTTTCTTTACCATCTCTAAGATGATTCTAGGTATGGATTTTCTCCCATCTATCTAGCTTGGGATTTAGTGGACTTCTTGAATCTACATATTAGTCTTTTTCAACATTTCGGTAGAATCCTCAGCTATCATTTTTTTAGATATTGCCTCTGACTCATCTCTTTGCTCTCAAGGCTCCAATGATATCAGATCTTTCTCTTCCATGTCTCTTAACTTCACTTGTATACTTAAGAAATTTCTAAATTTATCTACTATACCTCTTATTGTTAGATGTTCTATTTGGATCTTATGAAATCTTCTATACGACTTCCCCCTACAACTTCCCCCTACAATGTTTTGTTCTTATAAGTTTCCAAATCTAAAGAAAACTTGAAATAATAGTACCTAAATGCCCTTTACTTAGAGTCATTAGTTGTTAACATTCTGCCACATTTACTTTTGTGTCTTTTCCCACTGCTCCTTAAATACATGAACAGATACTTTCTAAGAAGAGCAAAATTCTTTCAGGTAATCACAATATTGTTATTACAGTCCATAAGCTTAAAATTAATACAGTGTTAATAAATTCTGTTTTCATTTCCCCTCCAATTTTCAATAGTGTTTCCTTTTTCTTTTTAAATTAAATTCAGGATTCAGTCGAAGGTCATGTGCTTCATTGAGTTTTTAAGGTTTTTAGTCTCCTTAGTGTAGAATAGTTCCCCTGACGTATTGGAGGGGGGCAGGGGGACGGTGTTGGTTTTTGCTGTTTAGAATATTAACATTTTTGAAGAGTCCATTTGTTTTCACAGAATTGTTGTATCATTTTGGTTATAGATTCCTATGTCCTAAAGAGATCTTCAGGCTTATCTGTTAGTACTTCAGACTGAGTAATATAGTTATTTCATAGTATATATCCATTAAATACCCTCTATGAAGTCTTTGATGATCTACTGTCTGTTCAGTTCAGTTCAATTGCTCAGTTGTGTCTAACTCTTTGCGACTCCATGGACTGCAGCACGCCAGGCCTCCCTGTCCATCACCAGCTCCAGGAGTTTACTCAAACTCATGTTCATTGAGTCGATGATGCCATCCAACCATCTCATCCTCTGTCGTCCCCTTCTCTTCCCTCCTTCAATCTTTCCCAGCATCAGGGTCTTTTCAAATGAGTCAGTTCTTCACATCATGTGGCCAAAGTACTAGAGTTTCAGCATCAGTCCTTCCAGTGAATATTTAGGACTGAATTCCTTTAGGATGGACTGGTTGGATCTCCTTGCAGTCCAAGGGACTCTCAAGAGTCTTCTCCAATACCACAGTTCAAAAGCATCAATTCTTTGGTGCTCAGCTTTCTTTATAGTCCAACTCTCACATCCATACGTTACTACTGGAAAAACCATAGCTTTGACTAGATGGACCTTTGTTGGCAAAGTAATGTCTCTGCTTTTGAATATGCTGTCTAGGTTGGTCATAACTTTTCTTCCAAGGAGCAAGCACCTTTTAATTTCATGGCTGCAGTCACCATCTGTAGTGATTTTGGAGCCCAAAAATATAAAGTCTGTCACTATTTCCACTGTTTCCCCATCCATTTGCCATGAAGTGATGGGACCAGGTGCCGTGATCTTAGTTTTCTGAATGTTGAGCTTTAAGCCAACTTTTTCACTCTCCTCTTTCACTTTCATCGAGAGGCTCTTTAGTTCTTCTCCACTTTCTGCCATAAGGGTGGTGTCATCTGCATATCTGAGGTTATTGATATTTCTCCTGGCAATCTTGATTCCAGCTTGTGCTTCATCCAGCCCATCATTTCTCATGATGTTCTCTGCATATAAGTTAAATAAGCAGGGTGACAATATACAGCCTTGATGTACTCTTTTCCTAATTTTAAACCAGTCTGTTGTTCCATGTCCAGTTCTAACTGCTGCTTCCTGACCTGCATACAGATGTCTCAAGAGGCAGGTCAGGTGGTCTGGTATTCTCATGCTTTAAGAATTTTCCACAGTTTGTAGTGATCCACACAGTCAAAGGCTTTGGCATAGTCAATAAAGCAAAAATAGGTGTTTTTCTGGAACTCTCTTGCCTTTTCAATGATCCAACAGATGTTGGCAATTTGGTCTCTGGTTCCTCTGCCTTTTCTAAATCCAGCTTGAACATCTGGAAGTTCACAGTTCATGTGCTGTTGAAGCCTGGCTTGGAGAATTTTGAGCATTACTTTACTAGTGTGTGAGGTGAGTGCAATTGTGTGGTAGTTTAAGCATTCTTTGGCATTGCCTTTCTTTGGGATTGGAATGAAAACCAACCTTTCCAGTCCTGTGGCCACTGCTGAGTTTTCCAAATTTGCTGGCATGTTGAGTGCAGCACTTTCACAGCATCATCTTTTAGGATTTGAAATCGCTCAGTTGGAATTCCATCACCTCCACTAGCTTTGTTCATAGTGATGTTTCCTAAGGCCCACTTGACTTTGCATTCCAGGATGTCTGGCTCTAGGTGAGTGATCACATCATCGTGATTATCTGGGTCGTGAAGATCAGTTTTGTATAGTTCTCCTGTGTATTCTTGCCACCTCTTCTTAATATCTTCTGCTTCTGTTACCTTCTATATTCTGCTTCTATCTTCTACCATCTGTAGTTTTTGTTTATTTTGCTCATGGTGTCTTGTTTTCCTATGTGAGGTCTTGTTTTTTTCTTCATTGTCCTTGAAATATTATTTGTAGGGATTTTAGTTTTTTAGTGTCTGATAGGATGGTGCCTTCCTCCATAGGAGACTTGTATTTGTTTCTGCCAGGCACCTCAGGATTTGTTAGTTTGGGATGACCCTGAACCTAGCACATGACTTGAAATTCTGTGAACAAATTAAGTGATATGACCTGGGCTGCAAATTTGAGTCAGAAGTGACCCCACCTTTACGGATATTTTTCCCCCTTGTTTTTCTTTTTATTCTCTTTTTCTTTTTAGCACCATGGTAGATTTTATTGTGGCTTTCTGGGGATGTTGATGGAGTCATCAGTTTTCATTGTGGGCCCCAAGCTAAGGTGAAAAAGATCTCTCATTATACTTCCCATCTTGAGTGGAGTATGATCATTGTTTCATGTTATTGCCCAGCAAGGTCACCAAAACCAAAGCCCAAATTTATCTGGATTAGCAAATGCCTTAGGGCAAAAGTTGGTATGAGTGCTAATGCTTTGCTCACTTCTCTGGTGTTTGATTTCCTTTAGATTTTGGTCTGGAAATTGTTGAATATATTGAAAACTCTTTAATACTTTAAAGGAGATTAAATTTTTTTTTTTTTAAAGATTCCCTCATAGCTCAGTCAGTGAACAATCTGCCTGCAGTGCAGGAGACCTGGGTTTGATTCTTCGGTCAGGAAGATCCCCTGGAGAAGGAATTTTTAGTTGTGCTCAAAGGACTTGTTGGCTCACCTGTTACCTGCCGTTACTGGAAATAGAGGTCCTGTTTAGTTTTAGAAGAAAGTTTATAGTTGTTCTTATTAGAGATATAGGCTGGATACAGATATTTTTCATACTGTTAATGGGAATCGATCTGGCCAAGCCCTTTGAAAGCACCACACTCAGAATTTTCTAGTCAATATATAACATTGTGATAACTGAAAGAAGAAAAATGTCCCTGTAATACACTAGACAGCTCAAGTATAGTGTTTTAGTTTGTAACCAATCTCTGTCATTGGTTTTCATTATTGAATTCTCTTATGACAGCCATCCAATATGAATTAAAAGAATTCCATTTGACATTTTAATAAAAGGTGGACATGCAGCGTTTAACAAGTAGCTGCTTGTGAGGGTGTATGAGATAGTCATCAGTGTGGAAAGCACTCGAGCAGAGTCAGGCAGGCTTGCTGTTCACTTTCTTCTAGGGTTCACCACATCCTTAATGGCCAGTGGAGATTGATGAAAGCATTGGTCCCTTTCTTCACTCATGTTTGTTGAAACCATGGAACGGTCACTGAGGAAATCCAGATTTGCTCTTATGTGAATGGCTGGCTTTCATTAAAGAGACTCTGTGAAGGAAATCTGATTCCCAGGCATTATTTTTGTCAGAGAATTTGGTTAACAAATAAGATCACTTTTAAATAACATTGCAAATAACTCTAGGTTGTTAGTACTTGGAGAAAATGATGTAAAATGTATCAATTTTCTGTAAAGGATTTTTCTGTGTAGCCCTCTATAGACTTTCATCCTTCAAAGTGTGAAAATGAAATAATTTTTGTTCTTTCTTCTGGACTCACACATTCTGGATGACCAGAATATTTGGATCCATGTGAGCTTCTGCAGAGACCTTGTTACATGCCAGTCATATTCAAATATGGGCTTGGTAAGAGCAGAATAATTTATATATAGAATTCCTGTCCTGGGTTTTATAATCCCATATCTGATGATTTTTCATGATTTCCAGATTTCTAGGCATCCTGGAGAGTACATCTGATGGTACAAATGAATTAATCTGTATAGTATATGTAAATACAAAATGTATGAACTTACTCTCTCTTAACCTAATAGAAGTGAGGCGTTTTCTACTGGTTTTGGAAATAAAACTCATGCCTTTGCATAGTAGTTATTTATAAAATCATCCTCCTAATTGCCAGTAATTTTCAGGTAAATGTAAAAGTCCTAAAAATATAACAGCTATCACTAGAGAGTTTCAGATTTCAAGTGACAGAATCTTACTTCAAGTTTCAGTACTGCTCAAACAAAATAAGAAATTTATTAGTTTGTGTAGCTGGGACACTAAGACACTAGGATGGCTCATAAGATCAAAAGATGAGCTGTAGATATCAGGGTCTCAAAGTTTAGAACTGCTTTCAATATGATTGTGATTCACTTATATTCATCTTTGTTCCCGCCTGTCATCCATCCATCCTGCTGACATTTCAGCTTTTATCTACATGGCATTGTCCTGCAGAAAACTTTCTCCATGTAGTGGAGAAGATGCCTGCTGATATCTTTAAATTTATTTTCAGCTGAGAAGGTCCAAAGAAAGAACTTCTCTTTCCCAATGTTCAACTATCACTCAAGAGAAGATTCCAGTTGACATTATTAGGGTCACATTGCTCACACTCAGGAACAATCAGAGCATGGGTGAACAGGTTACCATGATTGGCCAGGTCTGCCTCTGCCTCTGGACAGGGCGGTGGGTTCTTACAGAAGGAACAAGAATGGGAGGGGGAAATTAATACTGGACAACTCAAATCCTTTATAAAAATAGATTGTTAAAAAGCATTAAATACTGTTTAAAAGTATTCCTTACTGAGTATGCATTCTTGAATCTAAGTAACATAAGCAGATTTGAGAAAATGATCCACTAAACCCGTCGTCGTATGATATGAGAAGATATTTTCTCATGTTAGAAAAATTCTATAGAGGAATTGATACAGCACACTGGAGGGGAGAACACTTGAATTAGGGATTTTTTTTTTGGTTAGGAAAAGAAATTAATAAACCCAAGATTTTCCTTTGCTTAGTTAGATTTCTTTCACAAAGAAGTCATTAAGAGATCATAGACTGTAGCTTATTTTTAAATTATTTTTTATTTTTGCTAAACCAGCAAGAGTGCCATTTCATCTGTTATTATTAAAATAAGTTTTCATTGATGTAATGGTTAGATCCAAAAAGGGGTTTTAGTTATCAGTAAATGATAATTTCAAAATCTCTTCTTCACTGCAACAAATTCATAAATAAATATGCATTTGTTTATGAATTTTCTACAATGAAAATAATATGATTGCCTAGCATTCATAAGCATATAAAATAGATTACTTTTGAGTGATGTGCATTTGTATGTGGATTGAAGCAAATTCTCCAAATGAACATTCATCATGTGTTTCGTGAAACCAAAGGCATTCAGAAACCAAAGGCATTCTCAATGTGCTTTTGTAAGCCTGCTGGTTTTTAGACTCTGGTGGTAACAGAATCAATGGCATATAAATTAGCAGTTATTTTATTTTAGTAAAGCAAATGTGGATTTAAAATAGCTTGTATGCCATGTTTAAATTAGTATATTTGACAAAATGAACAGGTCTGTCAAAAACTGCTTTTACATGTTATGGTATGGAACTATAACTCTCAAGTTATTTATGCTATAGTAATACATTACATTAATTAACTGAAGACAGTAGGGAAAACCACTAGACCATTCAGGTTGACCTAAATCAAATCCCTTATGACTATACAGTAGAAGTGACAAATAGATTGAAGGGATTAGACCTGATAGACAGAGTGCCTGAAGAACTATGGACAGAGGTTCATGATGTTGTACAGGAGGCAGGGATCAAGACCATCCCCAAGAAAAGGAAATGCAAAAAAGGCAAAAAGGTTGTCTGAGGAGGGCTTACAAATAGCTATGAAAAGAAGAGAAGTGAAAGGCCAGGAGGAAAAGGAAAGATATACCCAATTGAATGCAGAGTTCCAAAGAATAGGAAAGAGAGATAAGAAAGCTTTCCTCAGTGATCAGTGCAAAGAAACAGAGGAAAACAATAGAGTGGGAAAGACTAGAGATCTCTTCAAGAAAATTAGAGATACCAAGGGAACATTTCAGAGATGGGCACAATAAAGGACAGAAATGGTATGGACCTAACAGAAGCAGAAGATATTAAGAAGAGGTGGCAAGAATACACAGAAGAACTATATAAAACATATCTTTACGACCCAGATAATCATGATGGTGTGATCACTCACCTAGAGCCAGACATCCTGGAATGCAAAGTCAAGTGGGCCTTAGGAAACATCACTATGAACAAAGCTAGTGGAGGTGATGGAATTCCAACTGAGCGATTTCAAATCCTAAAAGATGATGCTGTGAAAGTGCTGCACTCAACATGCCAGCAAATTTGGAAAACTCAGCAGTGGCCACAGGACTGGAAAGTGTTGGTCTTCATTCCAATCCCAAAGAAAGACAATGCTGAAGAATGCTCAAACTACCACACAATTGCACTCACCTCACACACTAGTAAAGTAATGCTCAAAATTCTCTAAGCCAGCCTTCAATAGCATATGAACTGTGAACTTCCAGATGTTCAAGCTGGATTTAGAAAAGGCAGAGGAACCAGAGATCAGATTGCCAACATCTGTTGGATCATTGAAAAAGCAAAAGAGTTCCAGAAAAACATCTACTTTTGCTTTACTGACTATGCCAAAAGCTTTTGACTGTGTGGATCACAATAAACTGTGGAAAATTCTTAAAGCATGGGAATACCAGACTACCTGAACTGCCTTTTGAGACATCTGTATGCAGGTCAGGAAGCAGCAGTTAGAACTGGACATGGAACAACAGACTGGTTCCAAATAGGAAAGGAGTACATATGTTGTCACCCTGCTTGTTTAACTTATATGAAGGGTACATCATGAGAAATGCTGGGCTGGATGAAGCACAAGCTGGAATCAAGATTGCCAGGAGAAATATCAATAACCTCAGATATGCAGATGACACCACCCTTATGGCAGAAAGTGAAGAAGAACTAAAGAGCCTCTTGATGAAAGTGAAAGAGGAGAGTGAAAAAGTTGGCTTAAAGCTCAACATTCAGAAAACTAAGATCATGGCATCTGGTCCCATCACTCATTGCAAATAGATGGGGAAACAATGGAAACCATGACAGACTTTATTTTTCTGGGCTCCAAAATCACCGCAGATGATGACTGCAGCCATGAAATTAAAAGACGCTTGCTCCTTGGAAGAAAAGTTATGACCAACCTAGACAGCATATTCAAAAGCAGAGACATTACTTTGCCAACAAAGGTCCATCTAGTCAAAGCTATGTTTTTTCCAGTAGTCATGTATGGATGTGAGAGTTGGACCATAAAGAAAGCTGAGCACCGAGGAATTGATGCTTTTGAACTATGGTGCTGGAGAAGATGCTTGAGAGCCCTTTGGACTGCGAGGAGATCCAACTAGTCCATCCCAAAGGAAATCAGTCCTGAATATTCATTGAAAAGACTGATGCTGAAGCTGAAACTCTAATTCTTTGGCCATCTGATGTGAAGAACTGACTCATTTGAAAAGACCCTGATGCTGGGAAAGATTGAAGGCAGGAGGAGAAGGGGACGACAGAGGATGAGATGGTTGGATGGCATCATCGACTCAATGAACATCAGTTTGAGTAAGCTCCGGGAGTTGGTGATGGACAGGGAGGCCTGGTGTGCTGCAGTCCATGGGGTTGCAAAGAGTTGGACACGACTGAGTGACTGAACTGAACTGGACTTATTATTGAGAAAGAAAACAATAAATGATTCAACTGCCCATTAATCATTAAACAAATTTTTATTGATTCCATGCCTGGCACTGTTAATATATTAGGCATATATACGAGTGGTGAGCACAATAGTTGAGGTGTCTGAACTCAGAGAACTTGCCCTCTGGTGAAGACAGATGTAAAAATCTAGTTACACAGGCAGTTTATTCATTATATGAGAAGTGCAGTTACTCTGGGAACATATAACACAGGCCCTTCAGGGTGGTCAGGGAAGGCTTTCTAGAGGCAGTGATGTTTCAGCTGAGACCTGTAGGATGAGTCTAAGCAGGGGAAAGGGTATAGAATGGGAGGAGAGAGTTTCAGAAGTTTTCACCCCTAAGTAACCCTATAGTTGGATCAGGGGAAATGGAGAAACCTGATAACCTAGTCAAAATGGGGACAGAGTATACCAGTAGAGCTAGTGGACTTGGTAGAAGAGGCTGGATATTCCAGAGATGAGAACAGTGCATTTCACCGTGTCATCTGAGGGTGTCTGTGATAAGTGAGTCTCATAATCCAGATCCATACATGGATCAAGACTCTTTCTGAAAGACGCAGGCCTGTCTAGTCAAAGGTATGGCTTTTCCAGTAGTCATGTACGGATGTGAGAGTTGGACCATAAAGAAGACTGAGTGCTGAAGAATTGATGCTTTGAACTGTGGTGTTGGAGAAGACTCTTAGAGACCCTTAGACTGCAAGGAGATCAAACCAGTCAACCCTAAAGGAAATCAGTCCTGAATTCACTGGAAGGACTGATGCTGAAGCTCCAATACTTTGGCCACCTGATGCTAAGAGCCAGCTCATTAGAAAAGACCCTGATGCTGGGAAGGATTGAAGGCAAAGAAGAGAAGGGGATGACAGAGGACGAGATCATCACCGATTCAAGAGACATGAGTTTGAGCAAGCTCCGGGAGTTGGTGATGGACAGGGAAGCCTGGCGTGCTGCGATCCATGGGGTCACAAAGAGTTGGACACGACTGAGTGACTGAATAACAACAAAGCTTGTAGAGTCTCGATTTTAATATACCTGTTCAAAGATTTTTGCTTTTTGGGGTCCTTAAGGTGGGAAGGAGCTAGAAAAACATGCCTTTGACTGCTTGATAGACAAATTAAAACTGTTTACTTTTGGGCACTTAAATTCTGCAAGTAGCTATTCAGTGTTAGCACACTAAGTGTGCATCTCAGCTAATGGTAATTGTATCTCAACTTTTACCTGAAATGAGACAATCAAGATATCAAGATATCAGCTCTGTATATCTTGGATAAGTGGCATGAATGGGATATCCAGGTAATTTCAGACATCAAGCCTCTAAGTGGACATCTACTTGTCCTGGGTGCTATTTGTATTGTGCTTATTTTATATTTTATCTTCAAAGTTTCAAAAAAGTTGGAATATTGGAAAATTCTTTAGGTGTGGGTTAGGATTTCTCCCCTTGTACCATCTACACTTAGTGAATGAGGATTTCTGCTTCTAAGAATGGTAGACTAGGTAATACAGGCCCACCCGCCTGCTGAGGGTGACTGGAAAAAGTGGACAGATTATAAACAAAGGCCTGATTCAATTCACTAGAAGGTTAACAAATAGTGAAGTTATCAGGCCACGTCCAAGGGCAATAGCAACCCAGGGACTATCCTTTTGTAATAAACCAGTGATCTAGAAAGTAAAATGTTTCTCTGAGTTCTAAGGGCCACTGTAGCAAACTAATTGAACCTGAGGCTGGGGTTGTGGAAACTTCTGATTTACAGTCAGTGGGTCAGAAGCACACACGCTGGGCTTGTGACTAGTGTCTGAAGTGTGGGAGCAGTCTATAGGACTAACACTTAACCTGTGGGATTTGATGCCATCTCTATGTAGATAAATTACTTGCTATTGTGGAGAACACCCCTCCTGCCCCTGCCACACCACACACACAAACACACATGCGTGTTGAAATCGGTGACCAGAACAAAATACAAAATGCATCTCTATTTTTCTTTTCTTTAGCCTGGTCAAATAAGAGGATTCTTTCTGAAATCTGTCTCTCTTTTATCTGCCTAGGCTATAAGCCACACATCCTGCAGAGACAGATTGTTTTCAGGATGTATTTCAGGGGAAAAGAGCAAAGCCCAATGTGAAACCTATGAAATTGAAGAAATCCAATTTAAAAGAGATCTGACACATAAGAAACCAAGAAGCATAGCAGCTTGAGAAACATACGAAAACCAGAAGAAGCAGTAGGATTAAAATATGAAAATTAATCCTTTTACTCCAAGTGCCTAGAGAACCCCTCACTGGAAACAAGTCATGTTGCATTTACTTGAGCATTTTCCACATTTTTTCCTTCGATATTTTCCTGCTAAAATGGTACTTTGGGGTAAAGACATGTTTATCAGCATCCCAGAGTATGTAATGGCCCCTGTCCTCCCTTTAGCAGTAGCAGAACTTGAAGACATGTGAGCAGTTTCATAAGATGCTCTTACTTATTTTTAGCAAGCAATGTTTAATTAAATGGAATTTCCATCTTTTCTATTTTTTTAAACCAAACTTTCTGCTAATAACACTAAGAACAATTATATGCCAAGTACTGTACACAGTGACATACAGTTATTATGTCATTTAATCCTCTCTGGGATTTGGTGATGGACAGGGAGGCCTGGCGTGCTGCAATTCATGGGGTCGCAAAGAGTTGGACACGACTGAGTGACTGAACTGAACTGAACTGAATAAACATATGAGATAGATGTGGACAGTGGCTTCCAAGATGGCTCCCAGTGACCCTTACTTCCTGGTAATTATGTCCCTGTGTGGCCTGTCTCATATGGAATAGGGCTGATCTGTGGGACTAATAGATCTTGCCTAAATGAGAGTCTGTGACGTCTGGGCCACAGAGGACACAGCGCAGCTTCTCCCATTGTCTCTGGGACTACTGTCTGTGGAAGCAGTCAGTCATGGTGCCATGAGGACACTTAATCATCCCTGTTGAGAGGCCCATGAGGGAAGGGACTGAAACCAACAGCCAGGAGCAACATGCTAGCCGTGTTGAGTGAGCCACCTTGAAAGTGGATTTTCCAGCCCTAGTCCAGCCTTCAGGTGACTGCAACCCTTGCTACCATCTTTGCATCCTCCTCAGAGACCCCAAGCCAGGTTCTGTTTCCTAAGCTGGATGAGAATGCATTTTTCTCTGTTTTCTCTCAAAGAAGATACTGTGTCATGCATACTGAGCATTTATGCAACTAGACTGTTAGGTAGAAACCCTGGAAGGAGCTGGAAGTTGATGTTCAAATTAAGGAAAAAGAGGGAAATTGTTCCTCTGTGAAATGTTTTGGCCTAGTAAAAATTCTCTTTTAATGAGTATGATTTAATAGTAAATTCAATTCAACAAATATTAACTGAGCCCCTTTGTGGCAGTCACACATGATCTGTACAATGAAGGAGTTTATATTCTTGAGACTTGTAAGCAGATAGTTGTAGTACAATGTATTACATTCAGTAAGAGTCATGTGCAAAGGACAAAGCGATTAGCATTCTTTGAATGCGTTAGGGAAAGCCTTACTTCTGGGGACCCTTGAGGTAAGTTTTATCAGATGAATAGGAGTTCACAAGGCAGACAAGGATATGAATGTGAAAAGAAAGGATGAGTCTATATAAAGGTATAGAGGTATGAAATAGCCTGGCACATTTGGGGATTGTGAAAACCATTTCATTGATTAAACACATTTATTAAATAAGCGTGTATATGAGGCACTGTGCTGGATTCTGGGAATGCAGTGAAAAGAAACAAAATCCTTGTACTCAAGAAACTTAACAGTCTCAGGGCAGAAAAGGAGATGAATAGATGGCTATGATAGGGTGAGCATGAGAACCTGTGAGGTCAGTAAACAAGTGGCTGCCCTGGATAGTCAGGGAAGGCTTTATGAAAGAGGTCACGTCTTGATTCCAGAAAGACAAGTTGGATTTAACTGGAGAGAGGAGGAGTGTAGGGGAGAACAAAGGCATTCCAGGTGTTATGTATAATTCTGGAGGTGTGTGAGCCCCTGAGACTTTGTGAATTGTGAGTTGAGCATAAAGGGCAAGAAGGGCAGGTTCCTGGAATGGATGTCGTGCTGAGAACCTTATGGAGTATTCTGGACTAAAGGATTTTAGGCAGGGAAATGGCATTACCTGGTTTTCCCTTTAGAATAGTCACTGTAGCTGCGATGTATAGAGTGACTAGGCTGTGGCGGTGGAGTGGGAGTAGAGACCCAATTCTGGAGGCAGGGGGGTCAGTTAAGCTGTGGTAGTCATCCGGACAAGCCATGAAAGTAACGTTAACAAAGGAAGGCCGCAGGGATGAAAAGGCATAGGTGAATTTGTGAGATATTAGGGGATAGAATCTCCGGGTAGAGGCAGAATAGTGTCACCTTTGAGAGTGTGGACTCTGGAACCAGAATGGTTCTTCTCCTTGCAGCTCTCCCCTTTCCTAGTGTGGGAACTGGGGCAGGTTACTTACCTCCTCTGTGCCTCTGTTTCCTTATTTGGGATATGGGAAACTAATAGCACCCACATCGAGGTTGTTGTAGTGATACACAGGTGATTGATAGGTATGTGGTATTATTTAATCATGGTATTAATTTGTGTTTTCCTGATATCTGGTGATGTTGAACAGCTTTTCATATGCTTTTTGCGCTTGATACATCTTCAATGAAATGTCTCCATGTCCTTTGTCCATTTTCTTTTTTAATTTATTTAATTGGTGGTTAATTACTTTACAATATTGCACTGGTCCTTTGTCCATTTTCTAATTGGATTGTGTCTTAGGTAGAATAATGTCACTTTTCCACCAAGTATGTCCATGTTGAGTCTTCCAGTCCATGAACATAGATCTCCTTTTACTTAGATACTCTCTGATTTTTTAAATTGGCTCTTTGTCATTTTTAATATACAAGTCTTATATATGTTTTGTTCAACTTACACTTAGTTTTTGAAGGAATCACAGTTACAAATGGTATCGTATTTTGGTTTCCACATCTTTATTGTTAGTATATAGAAATATGAATGATGTTTGTATGTTTATACTCACTTGTTAGTTCTAGGAGGTTTGTTGTATATTCTTTTGGAATATCTATGTAGACAGTTATGCCATCTGCATCTAAGGATAGTTTTTTTTTTTTTCTTGTTTTCTGCTCTATGTGTTTTTTATTTCTTTTTTTTCCTTCTTCTAGCACTGACTAGAACTTCCAATACTATGTCTGATAGCCACGGTTAGAGTGGATCTCCTTGCCTTGTTCTCAGTCTTTACGGGGAAAGCATGCAGTCTTTTTCCATTCAGGATGATGCCAACTGGGCTTCCCAGGTGGCTCAGTGGTAAAGAATCTTCCTGCCAGTGCAGGAGTTGGGGGTTTGATCCCAGAGAAGGGAATGGCTACCCACTCCAGTATTCTTGCCTGGGAAATCCCATGGACAGAAGAGCCTGGCATGCTACAGTCCATGGTGTTGCAAAGGAGTTGGATATGACTTAGTGACTAATCAGCAACAGGGACGTCAGCTGTAAAGTTTTTTGTATATTTTCTTTATTATGTTCCTCTGTATTCCTAGTTTTCTGGGAGTTTTTTTTATTCTGAATGTTGTTGAATTTTGTCAGATGCTTTTACTACATAAATTGATATGATCATATGATGTTTCTTCTTTAGCCTGCTAATGTGATGGATTACATTGAAATTTGAGTGTTGAACTAGACTTATATTCCTGGAATTAAACTATTTGGTCATGGCATATAATTATTTTTCATATTGCTAAATAACTTGTTAAGATTTTGATAATATTTTGTTAAACTTTTTTTTCACTTATATTCATGACAGATAATGGTTTTTAGGTTTTTTTGGGGTATTACTTTCTTTGGTTTTGTCTTAGGCCTCATAAAATGAATTGTAAAATGTTCCCTTCTTTTCCATTTCCTGAAAAAGATTGGTAGTATTGGTGTTAATTCTTCTTTAAATGTTTCCTATAATTCTCCAGTGAAACCATCTATGCCTAGATATTTTTTTTTGAGTTATAAAATTATGAATTCTTTTTCATAATACTTTGAGTTATTCAGATTATCTGTTCATATTAAGTTGTGGTAGTATGTTCTTTGAGAAATTGAAGCAATATATCTAAGCTGTCATATTTATGAGTGTGCAGTTGTTTATAGTGTTTTCTTATTATTCTTCTGATATCTATATGGTTTGTCCTTTTTTATTAAATTCCTAATATTGGTAATTTGTGTCTTCTTTCTTTGCTGGAGGTTTGTCAGTATTATTGGTTTCTCCAGAGAATCAGATCTTTGATTAACTTTCTCTATTGCTTTTCTGTTTTTAATTTTACTAATTTCTGTTCTTATCTTTATTATTTGCTCCTGTTTGCTTTTGTTTTATTTGTTCATCTTTTTCTTTTTCTGGATTTAGGTGCTTAGATGACATAATTGACTTCTACTGTTTTCTAATCTAAAAAGCCTCTTGATGAAAGTGAAAGAGGAGAGTGAAAAAGTTGGCTTAAAGCTCAACATTCAGAAAACTAAGATCATGGCATCTGGTTCCATCACTTCATGGGAGATAGATGGGGAAACAGTGGAAACAGTGTCAGACTTTATTTTGGGGGGCTCCAAAATCACTGCAGATGGTGATTGCAGCCATCATTTTAATTTAATGAAATTAAAAGGTGCTTACTCCTTGGAAGGAAAGTTATAACCAACCTAGATAGCATATTAAAAAGCAGAGATATTACTTTGCCAACAAAGGTCTGTCTAGTCAAGGCTTTGGTTTTTCCAGTGGTCATGTATGGATGTGAGAGTTGGACTGTGAAGAAAGCTGAGTGCTGAAGAATTGATGCTTTTGAACTGTGGTGCTGGGGAAGACTCTTGGGAGTCCCTTGGACTGCAAGGAGATCCAACCAGTCCTAAAGGAGACCAGTCCTGGGTGTTCATTGGAAGGAGTGATGCTGAGGCTGAAACTCCAATATTTTGGCCACCTCATGTGAAGAGTTGACTCACTGGAAAAGACTCTGATGCTGGGAGGGATTGGGGGCAGAAGGAGAAGGGGACGACAGAGGATGAGATGGCTGGATGGCATCACTGACTCAATGGATATGAGTCTGAGTGAACTCAGGGCATTGTGATGGACAGGGAAGCCTGGCGTGCTGCAGTTCATGGGGTCGCAAAGAGTCGGACACGACTGAGTGACTGCACTGGTTCGGTGCAGGATACAGGATGCTTGGGGCTGGTGCACTGGGATGACCCAGAGGGATGGTATGGGGAGGGAGGTGGGAGGGGGGTTCAGGATTCGGAACACGTGTACACCCGTGGTGGATTCATGTTGATGTATGGCAAAACCAATACAATATTGTAAAGTAAAAAAGAAAAAAATAAAATAAAATAAAGTCTAAGGCCTGAGGATGAAAAAAAAAAAACTTTCAACCTCCTCCAAATTTTGAACTGTTGTGTTTTCATTTTCATTCAATTCAACATACTTTTCATTTTCCTTCTTTGATTTATGTTTATTTAGAAATGTGTTTTTTAGTTTCTAAGTATTTGGAGATTTTGTGTTATCTTTGTGTTGTGTGTTTCTAATTTGATTTCACAGTGGTTAACCAGCACCCTCTGTATGATTCCAGTTCTTTTAACTTTGTTGAATTTTATTTCGTGGCCTGGAAAATTATCTATCTTTGTATATGTTGCTTGGATACATGAAAAGCACGTACATTTCTGCTGCTGTTGGGCAGATTGTTCCATAAATATTGATTAAATCATGTTGGTTGTGTTAAGTTGCTCTATATCTTGTTAATTTTCTGCTTAATACTTACATTAATTGTTGAGAAAGGAATGTTGAAGTCTCCAACTACAATTGTGGATTTGTATAGTTGTTTTAATTTTTTGCATCATATATTTTGAAGCTTGGTTCAAGTCATATATTTTAAAAGCTGTCTGGTGCATTTATAATTATGATTGTTGTGTCTTTTTGGTAGATTCACCCTTTGACATTATGTAATGTCCCTTTTTGTTCCTGGTCATTTTCTTTGATTTGAAGTCAACTTTATCTAATATTGCTATAGCCCTTCTTGCTTTCTTTTAACCAACATTTGCATGATATACCTCTTCCCTCCTTTTGCTTATAATCTATGTGTGTCATTATTGTTGAAGCGATTCTCTTAATTCATAACTGTCGTCTCCATCCCCTCTCAGGTGTTCATGTTTGCACACAAGCACTATTTACTAGTTTAGTGAAGTGGGTCATTTTCCTGTAACATTTTCTGCATTCTTGATACGGCTTAATTATGTTTTTACACATGTTCCTCCATTTCCTGAACTCCTGTACCCTAGCTGGTAGATCTAGAGATTAATTAGATTTAGGTTAAGATTTTTGTTAATAGCGCTACACAGGTGGTGCTGTGTACTACATCACGTCAGGAGGCACATAATATGTCTGGTTTTCACTCTTTAAGTGTTAAGATTGATGTAGAGGGCTCAGGTGTGGTTAGCCTGTTTGAGCCATTATCAAGTTCTTTAACAACATTCTTCCTAATGGTTCTGGCATTGATGATCCTTCGTTTCATTAGAGGCTGAAAATGGTGATTATTTTTCTGTCATTTCTTCTGCATTTATTAGCTGGAGTTTGTCTATGAAGAATAATTTTCTCTCATAAACTATTTGGATAACTTATGATGTAATTTGTACAGAAAGGGACAGGATAAATGGTTGATTCTTCCCTGTTATTATTTCCAAAATTATTAGTTTTGTGTCCTAGCAACTTCCAAAGGTGACCCATGATTTTTTTTTAGTATCTTTTTTGAACTCAGAGTTTTAAAGATGAATCCATTGCACTTTTGTTTTTGTTTTTCCCGAATTGTCCTGTCTTTGGTAAATGAAAACTCCTTCAAGTTGCTCTGGGCTCCTTAGACTCAAGTAAGCCTTTGATAACATCTTTGTTTTTCAGTATAGTAGAATGTCCCAAGTTCATCTTATACATTTCATGCCCCAGACCTTGAGTTACTCATTTCTCTAAGGAGTATGGTTTCTTTTAGTGGGAAGTAGTATTTAAAGACCACGTTACATCTTGGGACTGTCATCACTTACTGAGCTTTCATTGCTTCAAGGGTCTTTCAGTAGGCAAGTTATTTAAAAGGAGAAAATAATCATGAGCTGAAACTCATATTTGCAATTTAAATTTAAGATTATAGTATTTCTTAATATAAGAACTTTTATGGTTTTATTTTTTAATGTTGAAATGCTTGATTCCTAGCAATATTGATATTGCTACTTGTTTTAAAAATATTATTAGTAATATTATGACAATAAGACTACTATCCAATGATGATATATAGTCAAAAATCATGTTTTAAGGTTGTTTAGAATAATTGTTTTCTCTTTGTAGTTATGACACCAACTTGATATACAGCAAGGTTTATTTGTTTCACTTTTCAACTTTTTTTTTTTAGGATTATATGACTTTATTATTATTTTAATATATTTTTAATTTTAATTTTTTTAATTTTAATTTTTACTTTATTTTACTTTACAATACTGTATTGGTTTTGCCATACATTGACATGAATCCATCACGGGTGTACATGAGTCCCCAAACATGAACCCCCCTCCCACCTCCTTCCCCAAACCATTTCTCTGGGTCTTCCCTGTGCACCAGCCCCAAGCATCCTGTATCCTGCATTGAACATAGACTGGTGATTCATTTCTTACATGATAGTATACATATTTCAATGCCATTCTCCCAAATCATCCCACCCTCTCCCTCTCCCTCAGAGTCCAAAAGTCTGCTCTACACATCTGTGTCTCTTTTGCTGTCTTGCATACAGAGTTATTGTTATCATCTTTCTAAATTCCATGTATATGTGTTAGTATACTATATTGGTGTTTTTCTTTCTGGCTTACTTCACTCTGTATAATCGGCTCCAGTTTCATCCACCTCATTAGAACTGATTCAAATGTATTCTTTTTAATGGCTGAGTAATACTCCATTGTGTATATGTACCACAGCTTTCTTATCCATTCATCTGCTGATGGACATCTAGGTTGTTTCCATGTCCTGGCTATTATAAACAGTGCTGCGATGAACATTGGGGTACATGTGTCTCTTTCTATTCACTTTTCAACTTTTAAGGGTTGATTTTTTAAAATATTTTAAAATATATTTTAACAGCTTTATTGAGATATAGTAATTCACATTCAATTCAGGATGCAATTCATCCATTTAAAGTGTACATACAATTCACAGTTTTTAGTATATTCACAAACGTGTAATTATTACCATAGTCAGTTGTAAACATTTTCATTTCAAAAAGAAATCCCACACCTTTTAGTTATCACTCTTCTATCCCTTCATTCCTCCCAGACATTTGCAATGACTAATCTACTTTTTCTCTATAGAGATTATCCTGTTCTGGTCACTTCATGTGAAAGGACTCACACAATATATATATTTTAGTGTGTGTGACTGGCTCATTTTACTTAACAAAATGTTTTTGAGGTTTTTCCAAGTCTCTGTGATCCAAGGGAGTGGTTCAGTCTCACCCTCGGTTCTGGGATTTTCACAAAAGTGTCTTGTCTATGGATAATTGCTGTTAATAGATGGTCTTTTTGTGAGTGGGACTGAAGTTGGCAACTACGTAGCCTACCATGTTGGTGATATCACACTTCCCATTTATAATAATTATGTATATTGTATGTGATTTATTGTTAGTCTTTATTTAGTATGTCATCTTTGCTTTTTCTAAAATTACTTTTGGTATTTAGGAACATTAATCTTTATGTTCAGCAGTTTTGTTTGTTGTAAACCCTTTATAGTGCCTGTATTTTTATGTATTGGTATATAACAAATTACCCCAGATTAATAGGTTAAAACAATATTTGTTTTCCCAGTTTCTGTAGGTCAGGAATCTAGAAGATGCTTAGCTGGGTGATTCCTACTTAGGGTCTCTCGTGCATCCCCAGTCAAGCTGTTGGCCCAGACTGCAGTCATCTCAAGGCTCAACTGGGGCTGGCAACTCTGCCTTCATTCCCATGGTTGTTGGCAGGCCTTAGAAGATCCACTGCCAAGCCCACTCATGTCACTGCTGGCAGGCCTTGGTTCCTCACCACATGGGCCTATCTATAGGTTTCTCAATGTCCTTACAGTGTAGTAACTGGGATCCGAGAGAGAGCCAGACAGGGCCCAAGATGGAACCAGTTCCCTTTATAATTGATCTCACATGTGACATCCATCACTTGTGCTGTTTTATATTTGTTACAATACCTAAGTACAGCCTAGACACAAGAGGAGAAGGATTATATAAATACCTGAATGCTTAGAAACAGGTATCATTGGCTGCCATCATTGGGGCTTTCTACCACAAATCCCTTAATTCTTCTTTATTCTATCTCATTAAATGGTTTGATTCCTACCTCTTATACAACTACTACTAATCTTAATCTACTTTTCAGCTTTCTTTTCTTTTTATTTATTTATTTTTTATTTTACTTTACAATTCTGTATTGGTTTTGCCATACATTGACATGAATCCACCACGGGTGTACATGCGTTCCCAAACATGAACCACCCCCTCCCACCCCCCTCCCCACAACATCTCTCTGGGTCATCCCCGTGTACCAGCCCCATCAGCTTTCTTTTCTTAATTTTCATGTAAAATTGTGTCCTTTCGGTTGGATGAGCCCATACTCTAGTATATTTGTCAGGAAGGGAACATGTTTGTAATATTCCCTGGGCTTTGGCATGTTCAAAACTCCTTTTCTGTAGCCTTGATGATGGAAGGAGAGCTTGGTTGCTTGTAAATCTCTGGCTCAAGGTTTTTAAAGTTTTTGGAAAATATTCCTCCTCTGTTTGCCCATTTCATGGATTGCTTTTACGAAGTGTATTGACATCTTTCATACATTATTTTGACTTTTTGTCTGGATGCTAATTTTAAAAATTCTTTAAACTCTAGTAGTTCTTCCAAGATATGACTCAGAGTTGATCATTTTGGATAAATCTTTCTGGGTAACCACCAATCCCTTTTGCTTGTTTTTTTAAGGAAAATTTTCTTGGATTATAGTTTTAAATATTAGCTCTCCTCCTTTATTTTTTTTCTCCTCCTTTACTTTATTTTTCTTCTTCATTGTCTCCAGTTATAGCATGTTAGAACTTTTTGGCTGTTTTCTATTTCAATCATCTTTTTTTGTTGTTGTTTTTCTTATTTTAAAATTTCATATTCATTTCTTTGGATGTTTTATTGCTTTATTTCAGTGTACCTTATTACATTTTCATTCATATCTATTTTCCTTTATGCACCACTTTCCCTTCCAGTTTGGTCTGGTAATGCCTTATTGTCTTTTGAACTTTTAATGATTTTAAGGCTTTTTATTTGATGTTATATCCAGCATTTCTCCCCAACAGGGTTAAAGAATCTAGCCTGCTATTACTAAAAATAGAAATCCCTACTTAGTCATAAGTGAGAGTGAAATTCACTCAGTCATGTCCAACTCTTTGTGACCCTGTGGAGTGACTATACAGTCCATGGAATTCTCCAGGCCAGAATACTGGAGTGGGTAGCCTTTCCCTTCTCCAGGGGATCTTCCCAATCCAGGGATCAAACCCAGGTCTCCTGCATTGCAGGCAGGTTCTTTACCAGCTGAGCCACAAGGGAAGCCCCTACTTAGTCATAAATGGATTCCCAAAGTTGCAAATGTCCTGGTAGAAGTATAAGGAAATATATGCAATGGGGCAATGTCATATTTCTTTGATTTGGAAGTATTGGGTGGCTGATTAATGCCTTATTCATTACTATAAACTTCAGAACGTTTTCAGAAACTTCTTCCCCATATCATCTCATGCTGCCTTTTTCAATTCTCTGCCAGCTGCGAAGGCCTGGAGCTTTATATTTATTCTGTTTGAAGGGTGTCATGAGAGAGAATTGTCAAATAAGCAGATAAAGTAGCAAACTATGAAGTATATTTATTGAGCAGTTTTTGAAGATAAAATTACCAAAATGTAAGAGCTGCTTGTGTTTACATGTCTTCCCTGAGCTTAGTCTAGAATCACTTGTTTTGTCTAAAAGGGGTCCCAGAGTTTGGGATAAGGCCAACTCTAGACTGGCTCATGGAATAGACTCCTACAGTTAAGGCATTGGTTCCAAGCGCTGGATGTATTTTTGAAGATCAGTATTTTCTAAACCTTCTTGTATTTGAGAAAGCTTCAAAAAATGTGACCTATATTCAGAAACTAACTGCATTTGTTCTAAAACTTTTTGTTTTTCCTTCTTAGGTAAACAGAAGAAATAGCTAAAAATGACAAGTAGAAGTATTGAGGAGTCCATGGGGGCTGTTCATATGGGGTTAGTCAGAACACTTAAAGGATTCCAAAGCAAGATTTTACCACCCCTGAGTCCAAAGGTGGTTGCAGAAGATGAAGTAAATCAAATGGTAATGTATCAGAGAATTTCAGAGTAAAGTATCTCCTCTGAGAGGAGAAGTATCTCTTAGAAAAACAGCTTTCTCCTCTGGAGAATGACAATGGCTGCCAGCATTTTCAGAATATCGATCAGAATATCAAATATTCTCAGTTTAGTTAACATGATAGCTTGTTACAGAGCATAGATACCTTTTAAAGCCTGGGAAGTTTTTGAAATTACATACATCTAAGTAGAGGCTTAAATTGCTTACGTTGATCAGTTGAAGTAAGACTATACAGACAAAGCAATGAATAGTAGTTGGTCTTGGGTAAGCCCTTGCTGGGTTATTTAAATGATAAGTAACATTTTTTCTCATAAGATTAGAAAGTGTTAAAGCATTTTATGTTCTTATTTGGGTAAGTGGATGTGACTGGCTATTGTATCTGATGATCAGCTGAGAGCTCTTTGGAAACAAGATATGAATGTGCTCTTAGGATTTCTAAAAAGTTCAGACTCATTCCTAAGCAGCGCAGTGACACTTCCCAGATCCTTTACATTTTCTAAGACTTCTCTTTAACCAGGTATAACATGATAAACACCCGAAAGCTTTGCTTGCATGTTGTAACTTCAGTTGAGAAATAGAAATATCTCAGACTCCTTAGCTCTGAAGCCCTTAAGTGATTTTAGAAACCTAGAGTTTTATGCTCTTCTGAGCATAAATGTTAAGCTCATTGGACATGCTCCTGTGCAGTTTCTTGCCCTTCCTCTCCCCAACCCCATGTTCTTTTGTGTGATTCCTTTAAAATCATAAGGAAACGGCAACCATATGTCATTTCAAATTATTGTGCAAAAAGCTCAGAAGTGCTTGGGTCCTTCTCTTGTTTGTATTATTTAGTTATTTTAAATGTTTTATAAGGGAACTTAGTGGCATTCCAGAATTATCCTGAAAGCTATAAACACAAATTATTCATTACTGGCACTTACGAACACACTTTTTCAGTATTACCACTTATGAATCTTCAGCTCCTGTTGTTTTCAATTCTAGCTGACACCCTCGGAGTTCCTGAAGGAAATGTCCCTCACCACAGAGCAGAGATTGGCCAACACCCGTGTGATGTGCCGACCGCAGATCATTGAACTTTTAGATATGAGGGAAACAACACATCAAAAGGTAGCTGCTTTCTGTTGTATTTGTGTATCAGGTAGATCCTGGAATAATGTGACCGTTCTAAAACCGTAAGAACTAAGCAGTACTTATTGTTTTGGGGCTAACTAATCCCTTATTCGGAGAAGGCAATGGCACCCCACTCCAGTACTCTTGCCTGGAAAATCCCATGGATGGAGGAGCCTGGTGGGCTGCAGTCCATGGGGTCGCTGAGAGTTGGACACGACTCAGTGACTTCACTTTCACTTTTCACTTTCCTGCATTGGAGAAGGAAATGGCAACCCACTCCAGTGTTCTTGCCTGGAGAATCCCAGGGACGGCGGAGCCTGGTGGGCTGCCGTCTATGGGGTCGCACCGAGTTGGACACGACTGAAGCGACTTGGCAATTTCTTATTGGATTTGTTTTATATATTCTTTTTCTACCTCTGTTGATGTTGGTATCTATAATTTGATACCAAGAATTGCAGAGTATAAGTAACTTTTGATTAGTCACATTTCTTCCTTAGCTACTTCTGAACACTATGGTTTACAGAGTAAGAGTAATCCTGAGAATTATATTAGTTAAGCCCAGTTAGGTTATCTTTCTAGAAAAAGAAGTCCCTGCTTAACTGAGCTGTCATTACTAGAAAGGAAGAAGGAGGAATTGTTTATCAAAACAGGCATTTTTGTCTGTTCTGGCTCATTTCCAATAACAAATACATCCTTTTTGTCTGTAAAGAATAGCTATTTTGATGTTTCTGCTTTTGAACATAAACCATATATTCCAGGCTTTAGGAACATGTTTTTAGAGTGGGACTTATTTCCTGCTTTTAAATTAATTTCTTGAATTATATGCTTCAGTTTTTATGCACAAATTATGGTATGAGCCTCCCTTAGTTGAACTCCTGGAGACTAGCTCCCTCTCAAAGGGTTCCTAGCTATTCCTGAGGGTTTTTCAGAGTGATTTCCCTCAAGAGGAGTGATTGCCTCAGGCTGTTTTGCTCTCCTTGGCATCCCATTGCTTCTCCTGTCTAAGATATGCATACAATTTACTCTTTTTTTTTTGAGCCCTGCCAGCTTTAGTTATTTATTGCTTCTTCTTTTTCCCATGCTGCTGCGGCTGCTAAGTCGCTTCAGTCGTGTCCGACCCTGTGCGACCCCATAGACAGCAGCCCACCAGGCTCCCCCGTCCCTGGGATTCTCCAGGCAAGAACACTAGAGTGGGTTGCCATTTCCTTCTCCATAGCCACCCTCTAACTTCAAGGCAGGGAACACAGCTTCTTCCAAAGCTAGTTTATCATTATTAAGGGCTATCTGCTCCTTTCCCAGAGCATAACTAAAACCAGACTGTGTGTATTGTTGTGTGTGTTACTGCTTGTGTATGTGATTTAATGTATTTTGATTGAGGCTTTTAGTGTACCACATCTCATCTTCTTTCATCTTCTGTTAACTTGGTCAGTTATTTTTTTTACTTTATTTTCCTGAGTTTCATTTGTTTCTTATTTAAATGAGAGTCATACCCTTCTCATTTCCTCAAGAAGAGATTATGGGAACTGTATGTCCTTTATTTTATATGTTTGACAATATTTGCTTATTGCCTTTAGCGGTGAACTGTAGACTTGTTGGATGTACAATTCTTGGGCCACATGTTTTCCCTATAAGAGCTTTGCAGGCATTTTCTTCACTACCTTCTGGTTTTAAATGATGATATGAGGAAACAGTGAAAGTGAAAGTTGCTCAGTCGTGTCTGACTCTTTGCAACCCCATAGACCTAGTCCATGGAATTCTCTAGGCCAGAATACTGGAGTGGGTAGCCTTTCCCTTCCGCAGGGGATCTTCCCAACCCAGGGATTGAACCCAGGTCTCCCGCACTGGGGATGGATTCTTTACCAGCTGAGCCACGAGGGAAGCCCAAGAATACTGGAGTGGCTAGCCTATCCCTTCTCCAGTGGATCTTCTTGACCCAGGAATTGAACCGGGGTCTCCTGCATTGCAGGTGGATTCTTTACCAGCTGAGCTATAATATTAACTTGTGTGCCCAAAGATTGTTTATTCTTATTTGATATCCAGTGATTTTATTAGGGCGCTAGTGGTAAAGAACCTGCCTGCCAGTGCAGGAGATGTAAGAGATGTGGGTTCAATCCCTGGGTCAGGAAGATCCTCTGGAGGAGGAGATGACAACTCACTCCAGTGTTCTTGTCTGGGAAATCCCAAGGACAGAGGAACCTGGTGGCCTACGGTCCATTGGGTCGCACAGAGTCAAACTTAGCATGCATGCAGCATGCACAATATTATTAGGATGTGACTAAATTTTTCCTAAAATATTATATCTGTTATTTTTTGCTAGAAAGCTTTTCTTAGATTATCAAGTATTCATGCCATTTTTTTTCCTTTAGAAATATAAGTGGTGAAGATGCTATATCTTCTTTGCCCTTCTTCACCTTGTATTTCCTCTCTAATCCATTTTAAACTTTGTTCATTCCCATTTCATTGTGATTACGTTCGTCAGCATCCTCTGTGTCCCTTCTTTGAGGTGTGTGTGTGTCTTAAAATTCATACTTAAGCTTGATCAGTTCAACACAGTTGGGTCATCTCACAGCATTTTACATAGTTAGTGTCTCTTTTGTACCTTTTAATTCACTTGTGTCTCAGATATCACACTCCTTTGGCTTTCTTCCTACTTCACTGGCAGCTTTTTTCCTATTTGTTGGCTCTTTCTCCTTTTCCTAATCACTAAACATTGGAGCTCCCCAGTACTTGCTCTTTAAACTTCTTTCTCTTCTGCACTCACTCCTTAAGTGGCCCCTTCTAGGAATGAGGTTTTTAATTTCACCGTTTAAATGATTACTTTCATAATTATATCTCCTACTGTGGTCTAGCTCCTGAACTCTGGATCATATATTCAGCTCAGTGTATGATTGGCAGCTCAAACTTAAAATCTTGAAGATCTAATTTTTGCATTACATTCTTTCCCTAAAGTCATGATCTTTCCTCCCTCCACCATGTAATACCTCCGTTGATCTGTTTTTCCAGGCCAAAAACCTTGGTGTTATCTCTGATGCCTCTGTTTTTCTCACATCTTATGTGAAATCCAACAAGGACTAGTAATCACAAATACATCTCTATAATCAAACCACTTCTCACCACCTCTGCCACCACCATCCCGTTCAACCCATCATCATCTAGACTTCTAAAATAGCCTCCCTGTTTCCCTCCGATCACCCCATTATCAGTTCTCCACAAAGAAGAGTGGTTTTTTTTTTTTTTTAATGTAAACCAGAACAAGTTGCTTCCATGTTGAAAACTGCCTAGAAGCTTCCTGTTACCCTCATAATGAAAAAGTCCTGCAGCATCTGAGCCTGCATCCTTCGTAGTCTTTTCCTTTGTCTCTTCCGCAGCTCATTCTCCTCTCACTGTACCTCCTTTTGCTGCTCTTCAAACACTCAAAGATACTTCTTACCCCAGGGTCTTTGCACATGTTGTTCCTTCTAACTGGAATGCTTTTTTCTCAGATCTTTGCATGACTTAACTTCAATTCAAATCATTTCCATAGAGAGGCCATCCCTTGACTGCCTATCCCCATTCATGCCATCTCCTTGGCCTGCTTCAGCTTTCTTTATAGATTTAACACTCCCCGACCTTGTTTTATTTATTTTTATTTTTTATCCATTTCCTCAAGAATTTTATCTTCATGGGGCAGTGGTTTTATTGGCTTTGCTCACTACTGTATGCTCAACATAGAAATTCAATTAGCATTTATTGAATTAGCGCTTGAATTTTTCATTGCTTTTGATTGCTTAATCTTCCCTGGAACTCTTGAATATTTGCTTTGTGCTCTCTGATTTTTTTCTATTATGTTCTTTGAGCTTATGATGAAGTGGTGTAGGTAAGATTCTTATTATTTTCATGGCAACCAGAAAAGTGAATATTCATTTGACGTTTTCTTTGCTTCTCTTTTTCTTTTTTTGGTGAGTGTTTTTGTATAGATCCTGGCTTATTTGTCATTGTGATTATTATTATCACTCTTCTTTGAAATAAGGAAGGGAATTCTTCCTGGACTTGCTGTTTTCAGGTAGTTAATGTTGAGGCAGGGCTGGTAGTATTGCAGTCCAATAGGAATTCGCCATGATTCTAGGGGCAGCTCTTTATGAAAGAGGATTGTATGTGTGTGTTTATTTGGAAGGGGGATGAGAAGAAGGGAGATGTGACAGAATTATGTTAGCCTTTTCTTCCCCCCAGAGTTCCTCAGCTATGATTCTTCTGGCCTGTCTAAATGATGGGCTCTTCCTATAAATATGCATATTAGTGTATTTCCACACACCTGCCAGTGGTTCAGTGTAGATTTTCTTTTTCTTTCTTTTAAAATAAAGTGATTGTGTATTTCTTCCCATTAGGGAAGTCCATAGAGTTTCTTTAGTTTCTCTCAATAATGATTTGTAGATTTTCCAGATAAAGGTCTTACACATCTTTCATTGGATTTATTCCTATGTATTTTATGTTTTAGAATGTGGTTTTAAATGGTATAGTTTATAAATTTCATTTCCTAAATGTTCATTGCTAGTACAAAGAAATATAATTGATTTATGTTGACCTTTTATTCAGTGACCTTGATAAGTCACTTATCAATTCTAATTTATAGGTTATTTTGAATTTTTTTAATTCATCAATTTTAATTGGAGGATAATTACTTTACAATATTGTGATGGTTTTTTGTCATACATCAACATGAATCAGCCACAGGTATACACGTGTCCCCCGCATCCTGAACCCCCCTCCCACCTCCCTCCCCACTCTATCTCTCTGGGTTGTCCCAGAGCACCAACTTTGGGTGCCCTGCTTCACGAATCAAACTTGTACCAGTCATCTGTTTTACATATGATAATGTATATGTTTGAGTGCTGTTCTCTCAAATCATCCCACCCTCGCCTTCTCCCACTGAATCCAAAAGTCTGTTCTTTACATCTGTGTCTCCTTTGCTGCTCTGCATGTAGGATCATCAGTACCATCTTTCTAAATTCCATATATGTGCATTAATATGCAGTATTTGTCATTCTGTTACTCCTTTTAAAGTGTTTCCTTGTGTTAATATTCATGGGTACGTGTAGTAATTTCTTATCTTTTCCAGTCATTTCTGCCACTTTGCGACTATATGATTAATTTATTCTTTCAACTGTAGTTCCCAGGAATTGACCTGGATCAGGCGTTATTCCAGCCCTTTCCATCAGAAATCATATTTCAGAACTACACTCCCTGTGAAGTCTATGAGGTCCCACTGGTTTTGAGGAACAATGACACAGTAAGTACGTTTGCTGGGATGGCTGTACCTTTTATGAATATATAAGAAGGGATTAGATAGAATGGGATCTCGTAAGATCTTAGATAAGCTCTTTAATTTGATAGACCTAGGAAAATAGATGAAGACATGCCCTTTGATTATGAGCTTGATGAAGTCAGGACTATACTGGTTGGTTTGTTGCTAAATGCTCAGTCCCAGGGCAGTACCCACCATAAGCTCCCATGTGCACTAAGTATTCTGTTGAATAAAGGATTAGCTGGACGAGTGTCATGAAATTCTCACCAGTGACCATTTGGGAGAGGTTTTCATTTAAGACAGTGCCATTACTATTCATGTTCAGTGAGATGTTTACATACTCCACATTAGAGCCACTATTTCCCACTATTATAGCTACAAATTCTAGCTGTAATAAAGGAGGGGAATTAAGTGAAGTCTCTGCAAGAATTAAAGGCAAATGGGAAGACTTGCAGTTATATTCACTACAGTAGCTCATTAAAGGAATCAGTGATGCCTTTCAGAGAAGGTATCAAGTCTACTCATATGAATTGCAGTTGTTGAGCCAATGCGTTTAGATTATGCAAATTATATTAGAAAAAACTTCAAAAAAGGAAGTTCCTGTTTTCTCTTTTTCATCTCCCCTCTTCTACCTCAGATAGCCTTCAGGATTTGTCTACATATAGATTTGGATGGCTTCTCCCACTGCCTGTTGCTTGTTTCTTTGTGGTTGCAACTGAGGATTTCTTCTCCATCATGATTCCTTTTCCCTTCAGAGATAAATTAGGGTTTATTTCAAGAGAGAGTATTAAATGACCAAAGATTTTCTTGACATATAACAATGATGAAAGAAAGAATAATGCAGAATGTCAGCATGAAGCACAGTTAAGCATGAAAAGTAATCAGATAGGGAGGAAGGTATTAGAGAGACGCTAAATATCAGGTGTTAAGGACAAGTAGAAATACTTATGGGAGACTTAGAACATTGAGACAAAAATTCTAGATATAATGAAAGTGGGAAATTAAGTGAAGACTATGCAAGAGTTCAAGGCACATGGGAAGACCTGCAGTTATATTTACTACAGTAACTGATTAAAGGAATCGGTGATGCCTTTCAGAGAAGGTATCAAGTCTACTCATATGAATTGCAGTTGTTGAGCCAATGCATTTAGATTATGCAAATTATATTAGAAAAAACTTCAAAAAAGGAAGTTCCTGTTTTCTCTTTTTCATCTCCCCCTCTTCTACCTCAGAGGTTATTTAGTGACAGCAAAGTCAGACTTTAGAAGATGGAACATTTAGTTCTTCACTGCAGGAGAGTTAGCAAAAGAAGCTCATGGGATGGAAGCTAAAGGGTAGGCAGAGGGAAGAAAAAGAACCCGAGATGTTTATACTTAGGTTCATATATCTCAAGAGATCAGTTACATAGGGCTGCCAACCAGTTTAGTTTCTAACCCTCAGTTCTCTTTTTCCCTTTCTCCACTGCTTTTTGACTCTTGTTCAAGTTTTTTTAGGCTATTAAAGGCAGAGAGGACGTAGAACAAAAGGTACTCCTCCCTGGCCATCAACAAGAAAAGATTGTCAGTGGGTGTAGTGAGCATGTCAAGGATAAGAGGCATGTGTTAGCCTTGTCTACCAAAGCACACTCAGTTCTTGTGGATAAAACCCACACCTCTTGGTCAGATGCTATTGGAGTATTAGACCCCATGAAAAGAAGGTTCTCATCCAAGGAAGTTCAGCTGCCAACAAGCAGACAGGTTCTCTAGACCAGGCAGGCTTGTTCTTGGTAAGTTAATCCCAGGACCCTTGTACGAGGTGGCTGATGTAAGCCTGCTTCTCTCCTTCCTATTTCATGAAGGAACCACTGAGATAAATTTAGGACACTGAAAAATGCTCTCCGTGTCACTCACCTTTGGCTTCCTCACTGGCTTGGAATGCCAAAGACAGAGCCTGGTTGTTGTTCTTCTATCTCTCTTGAACACACAAGTTGAAAGTAAGCCATGGACACTCTACAAGCCACAACACAATTCATTTGGGGTACAATTATAAACACCCAGACTCCAGAGTCAGATTAATCTGGGATCAGATTCCAGGTGGGTGCTCTCCTAGCTGTAGACTTTGGCCAAGTCACTTCACTTCTCCAAGCTATGGGGATAATCATTGCACCCATTTCAATAGGTTGTTTGGAATATTAAATGAGATAATGGATGTAAAGTATTCAGCTCAGTGCCTGTCATTAGTAAGCACTAAAGCAGTGTTAGTATTATTACTAGTGTTGCTGTTGTTTTCCTTTCTAGTTTTTAATCCACAGTTATGATCTTACTAAAAGTATTCCCAACAAGCTTATATGACATCATTTAACACATCACGAATGCCACTGAACTTTTCTCCTAACAGCAAAGCCAGTTCTATTCCTATCAGATACGCACACATCTCTTTCTTACCTCCCCAGTCTCTAGTCTTAAGATCTGTCTGAATTCTCTTTGCATTTCTTCTTCCTTTCCACATCTGGGCTCCAGCTTTGAGAGGCTGTGGGGTTCTTGTTTCCTCATTTTCCACCTGAGACTCCTAGGACGGACTTAGCTATAGTTAACTTTCTTCTGCTGCCTTTAAATCTTTTTCTTTTTTTTCTTTAAAAAACAACCCTCTCTTGTTCCTGTGTCCCTAGAACCTCTACCTCTGACCACCCCTCTTCTCACAGTTACGTTTCCTTTATTGCTGGGGGCTGTCCAAGATAGGTGTATGTACTCTGGGTGAGGCAAGCAGGGCCGAAGAATAAGACTTTAAAAGGATGGAACTGTTTGAACCTGCTCCGAGACTGGCCTTGCGGATATTCTACTGCCCTCTATGTTCTTGCTTCACAGTGGTGTTGGGTGGGGCAATCCTGTAGGGAAGGGAGGTAGAGGTAGGGCAGGATTTGATTCTGAACACCATTGCTTGGTGAAGCTGTAACTCTTAGGGCAAGTGTCTGTTTCCTCATCTGAAGAATGAACTGTAGTGAAGCTCAGAGGTTGTTGCGAGGATCAAGTGGTGCCTCGTGTGCCGTGGCTGAGCCAAAGCAAGAGAGCGGTGTGATTTCTTCTCCTAGAGCAGCTCTCAGTTGTTGGAAAGTCCAGCGCAGCTCCCCAGTGTAGGTGGGGTTTTAGATGATTAAGCAGTTAGTTTTCAAAAAATAGTCACATTTAAATAATAAAATAAAACATTTCAATAACAGTGCCTGTTATTGGGTTTTTCTTGCAGATTCCAAGGATGGTGAAAGTTGTTGAGGAAAGTTCACCTTACTTTAAAGTAATCAGCCCCAAAGATATCAGCCACAAAGTCGCTCCAGGAGTGCCATCCGTGTTCCGAATCCTCTTTACTCCCGAGGAAAACAAGGTAACAGCAGCGCTGGCAAAACGGTGGTTGGATGCTTGTCGCTGGCAGTTTGCAATTCTGAACGTTCGCAGAGGTGGTGGCGGTGGCAGTGGTGTTATCGATGGTGTCATTGATGGTACTGCTCGTGGTGGTGGTGAGAGGAATGGTCAGGGCGGCGGAGAGGAGGGCATGGTGCACCACTGGGAATAGGAAAGAACTGTCAAACAGCGGTGAGGGCTTATATGAGCTGCAGGTAGCCAGACTGTAAAGAAGGGTAGCCTTCTGGATGCTTCCCTGGCACCTACCTCAGCATACTGCACCTACGGTGCAGCCGGAGAGGCACCAGGAGGGGAAAGGTGTGGTCCAGGTGTAGTGAGCCGAGACAAAGGTGGAGATCACGGCTTCTTGGGAGTTTGGGATCCTACTTAGTTACATCCTTCCTCCCCACCTTGTAACTAGTTTAGGAGAGAGACCTAAGATTCAAATGCTGATCACAGTATCGGTCCCATTAATGGCAAAGAATGTGACCAGGACCTGAGGCCCAGAGAAGGCCTCCTTCTGCTCCCTAGTGACGGTGGGTAACCAGTCCTCGGGGAAGGGCTCACCTCACCAGTAGCTCCGCCCCAGCGCAAGTGGGGAAGCTAGAGCCAAAAGCAGAGGCCTGCCCTGTCTTCTTACCCCTGTCTGCACAGAGCCTGAGTTCAAAAAGAAGGTGTATTAAGCAGTTAATTTTCAAAAAAATAGTCACATTTCCGCCCAGCACCACCACAGCCGTCAGACATCTAGCCCATTTTCAGGCTCTCTCTCCTCTCTCCTCAGTTGTGTAGATTCCAGTTACTTCTGGAAGGAAGAACTAGCTTGAGGGACTGAGGGAGGGTGGCTTCTCCCCACCCCTTCTCCAAGAGTGCAAGATTGCAGGTTGAGTTTTCCTCTGTAAGGGGCAAAGTGGGGACTTGTGTGGAAGAGAAAAGGATTTTGCCAGCATGACTGAAGAAACGAGGACAAAAACACACACACACACACACACACCCCAAGGCTAAAATAGGCATAACAAAATGTCAGTTTATACGTAATGTTAATAGTGTGTATGCTTATCTGTGCTGTGCCATTACAGATGGAATCAGAAGAACATAATGGAGATAGTGAACTAGCTTTGAATCCTTTCTTCTCTATCACTAATACTTTTTAGCTGCTGTAAATATCGTTAGTGGTGTTCCTGCTGCTGTTGCTACTATTTCTACTTTTCTAGAGAGCAGGGATAGAGGATTTAATGTGACCTGCCAAGCATGGATCACTGTAGTGAGTGGTTAGAAATTTCATTATATAACACAGCTGTTATTAATTTTCCACTTTGTAGTATTACTGTTTATTTCTTGGATTGCCTTTATGAACTTTTAATTTTGTTTGGGGTATTACTGAAATAACCAAAAAGATAAATAGCTCCAGAAGTAGTGTTTTTTGCTATACGTTATTGAAGTCCTGATTTTTTTTCCTCCAGGTTCTATATCTGAATATTATCTGTGAAGAGAATGGTTGGATTTAGTTTGGGGGTCAAATTCCTACACTGTCATTTTATTATACAAACTGGCTATAGTAAGCCTTTGTGCAGCTTGAAATGTAAAGCTTCCTGGATTCGAGGGGTTGGCTTTCCTTAATTTTTTTTCTGTGCTGGAGAAAAAATAAAAGTCTTCTGTTGAATAAGTATTATTCTACCTGCAGGCAGTCTGACTGAGAAAGGGATACACAGAACTTTCTGAAGAGGTGGAATGTGCTGTGTCATCATAGGTGTGTGGGTTCCATGGATGAATTCATTTGTGAAAGTTGTACACTCAGTATTTATGCTTTCTAAATATCTAAGTTTGACCTTAAAAACTTAAAAATGTAATAATAGCAATAGAAAGGCGAATGGATAGAGGTACAGATGGACCCCGAAGGACAGAACATTAGTTACTGTTGAATCTGGGTGATGAGTACTTGGGGTTTGTTATACTCTTCTGTTTTATTTATAAATGTTTTTAATTTACCCTCATCAAAAACTAAAAGCAAAGGAAGAAATTTTTAGAACTACTTATCTATACAGCAAATAATATATTTTAAGTGAGTTTGTATCTACTTTATAAATATGAAATGCCAGCATTCCCACTGAGGATTACTCCATGGCTGTATTTTGTGGCTGCTTATCTTACTCCTAGCTTTTTTATTCCCTCTTACCATTCCATTTCACCAACATTGCCTGTGGTCTATTGGGAAAGCCCTAATTAAAAATAAATCAGTTAAATGTTGCTTTAGTATTTCTTCTAATTATTTGAAAGTTATCAAGGGTTACATGCATGTGTGAGAGGAGATAGGCTGAGAGTAGTCGCTGACTATGAGAAATTTATACCATTTTCAGTACATTAGGATTTTGTGTTGGATTGGGCTC
The DNA here is from genome assembly GCF_014754425.2 of Oryx dammah. Lineage (NCBI taxonomy): Eukaryota > Metazoa > Chordata > Mammalia > Artiodactyla > Bovidae > Oryx > Oryx dammah. The sequence continues at coordinate 25,012,326 of NW_024070197.1, read as the reverse complement.
TGAGCTGTGAAATAATTGACATAATATGTGTTTCTGAGGACATAGTGATTTCTCCTTTTACTGACTATCTAAGACTAATGGTGGCTATTTGGGGAAGCACCTGCTGCTAGTTTTGGTCCCCATTTTTCCACAAAGATCCTGCCAGCCTGCACCATCAGCAGGGCCCCATTGCAGTAGTTTTTCTAGCTGTCTGGCCATCTACATTAACTCTTACAGTTGGAAAACCAACAGGGTGTGCACAGAACAACCAGCTAGGGTTAGTCCTGCTGTCTTCAGTTCTGATCCATAATGTAGCAGAGTGGTAGCAAGACCAGATTTATTTTAGGAAGAATAAAAGTCAATCTTCTCACTGTGTCACTTTTTCTCCGCTTGGCCAAATTGATAGCCAAAGTGCATATGTGTTTTTCCTTCTATCCCCTGCTGATCTGAACACACTTCATTCTCATTTACCCTCCTCACATCTGGAGGGTGAGATATGTAAATTGCAGCATGCCACAGTTTAATAAGCCAGTCCTCTTTCAATTGGATTTTCAGCCCCCTTTGTATATTAGCATGTCGAAGATTATAATGCAGTATACATTTTTTTCCTGTCATCTATTAATCTAGCTTCCTGGAGATTTAACTTGTTAAGGATGCCAAATACCCAGATAACAGGTGCAGCAAATTCGTTTCAGCTTTCCTTTTCTCTTTTCACATGGACTTGAAAAAAAAAGATTGGATATGTTATTTATCTAATAATCCTAGTGTACATGTCATGGAAAGTAGAAATATAGTAGTCAATGTTATCATAACACTATAAAATTCTGGAGCCTTGCATTTTTCTTGACCTCTTAAATTTGTATCTTTACTATTAAAAAGAATATAAGAAATACTAGGCTTTGGTAGGAAAGCAAAACTGGGTACATCCTTGGACTTAAGACAGCATCAGTTTGCAATAGTATTGGCATATGAAAATGGCAGCAGTGGTTTAAAGAAAATATGAAGTGATCTATCTTTTTTGTTGTTGTTGTTCAGTTGTGTTTTAAGAAAATGCCTAGCTGTTCTCAAAATAGTTTTCTTGGTTTGTTACTATGAAATTTAAAGAATATGACCCAAGAAGAATAGAAAAACATTACAATAATTTGTTATCTAGATGTACATATTTTTTGAAAAAGTTTTAACATTTTTAATTGGAGAATAATTACTTCACAATGTTGTATTGGTTTCTGCCATACAGCAATGCAAATCAGCCATAGTATACTATAGGGCTAGCATTTTGAATTAAAATATAGATATTTTAAAAATTAAATATATTTAATACACATATAAAATATAAATATAAAATATTAAAATATAAGATTTGCCACATTCGGCAATTATTGTTGACAAAAATAATGATAGGGATTCAGTTTTCTTTCTGCCTGGAATTTGCCCTCCCTGGTTCTGTCTAGGTTCCCCTTGTAATCCAGGTGCTTAGCATAGGGCCTACATATAGGAAATTGTGATGAATATTTGAAAAGTGAGATAAGTAAGTTCATCTCAAGAAAACAAAAGGTAGTTTCTTCAACTTGAGGATGGCCTAGAGATGATAAAAGCAAAGGCATAAGAAAAGGGGACTCAAATATCTTTTTGTGCCATCAATGTATTCAGTTCAGTTCAGTTGCTCAGTCATGTCCGACTCTTTGTGACCCCATGGACTGCAGCATGCCAGGCCTCTCTGTCCATCACCAGCTCCTGGAACTTGCCCAGACTCATGTCCATCAAGTCGGTGATGCCATCCAACTATCATCCTCTGTTGTCCCCTTCTCCTGCCTTCAATCTTCCCAGCATCAGGGTCTTTTCCAGTGAGTCAATTCTTTGCATCAAGTGGCCAAAGTATTGGAATTTCAGCTTCAGCATCAGTCCTTCCAATGAATATTCAGGACTGATTTCCTTTAGGATGGACTGGTTTGATCTCTTTGCCATCCCAGGGACTCTCAAAAATCTTCTTAAACACTACCGTTCAAAAGCATCAATTCTTCGATGCTCAGCATTCTTTATGGTCCACTCTCACATCCATACATGACTACTGGAAAAACCATAGCTTTGGCTAGACAGACCTCTGTCAGCAAAGTATTGGATGTATCAGTATATTAGATGTTGACTTTTCCCCTGTCTTTTCAACCAGAAGAAAGATGTCTAAGAAGTCTTCTTTAAAAGTGTTTCTCCCCACTTGGTTCCATATCTTTGTAGTGAGTCACATCACTATTTTCTAGCTTTCTGGATTTGATAAATGTCATTTTGTAATATGGCTAATGAGGCTCTCAGGTATTCTCTTTATTAAGAACTCTTGATAGTGTAGTGTCCAAATAAAGATATTAGTATGAATATTATTTCACTCACTCTACACCAGGCTCAGTGCTATAAGCCAGGATCCAGTGGAGAACAGCAGAAACCTGGCCTTTCTGGGGCTTATTCATTCCATAGCGAATAAACAGACATATCATTTAGTGGCAGATAGTGACATGATAGAGAACAGAGAGTGGTAGAGAATGGAGACTGTTTCCTTTCAGTAGGAAGGGGAGGAGAGACTTCTTCAACGAGGTGACTTTTGGGTAGAGAGCTGAACTGGGCAGACATTGTTGTCTGGGAGCAGAGCCTCACTTATGGAGGGCCTGTGACAGAAGCATGTCTGGCAGCAGGTCAGGGAAGTGGATGGCCAGTGTGACTGGAGGAGAGGAAGCTGCTCAGAAAATGGTAGGAGACAAGGTTTGTAGAGGGTGAGACCATGAGGAATCTTAGAAGCCACACAGAGTAGAATAGGAAGCCATCATAAAATACTTAAGCTATTTTTTATTATGGAAGCTTTCCCCATATGCAGAAGTATAGAAAATGGAATAGTGAAGTGTCATCACCCAGATTTTCAAGCTATCAGCATATGACCGTCTTGCTTCATCATCTTGTCCCCTGCCCCAGAGGATTTTGCAGCAAGTCCCATACATCATTTCATTGTACTTCGTTGTTTGTCTCTAAGTGATAAGGTCCTTTTTTTCAAAGTTAAATCACAGTATATTTATCACATGTAAAAACTGACAGTAGCTCCTTAATATCATCAAATATCTAGTCAGTATTCAGATCTGCCCAGTTGAGTAATACACGTATGTATATGATGTATATGCATATGTTTATCTTTCTAGATGTAGATGTGTGTATATATAGATTTGTATATATGTATATGTTTATTTTTTAAGTTCATTTTCTTAAATTGGGATCCAAACAAGGTACTAAGTGCGTCTTCACCGGATTCCATAGAGTGATCCTCCATCCCTCCTGTTTCCTATAGACTAGTAGATCTAGAGGTTTGGTTAGATTCATGTTTGATTTTTGAGGGGCCAGAATTCTTGGGTGATGGGGTATGTCCTATTGCATCACATCAAGGCACAAAATGTCTGTTGTTATGCTTTATTTTTGTAACGATGTAATGAACTTCCTGAGGTACAGTTCATACAGGAAAGATAGAATAAATGCTTGATTCTTCCCCTTTATCTACCCTGGTGAGTTTTGATTAGGAATTACATATCTGACTTACATTTTAAGATCACTCTGGTTCCTCTGTGGAGAACAGACTGAAGAGGGTGTGAGGCGTAACGGCTAGCTATGTACCCTTGGCATCTATTTTTCTCTTTCCTCATTGGTAAGAGAATCACAAATTTTCGTTGGATTCATACCTGCCAGAGATAAAAGTTTGCATTTCCCCAGCCTTCTTTGTAGCTGCTGTGTCTACGTGTTGGCCAGTGACGTGAGCAGGACTTCCAACACGTGTACTTGATGGAAGCTGACCCAGTGGGAGGAGTGAGGAAGGAAACCAGGAACTCAGTTTTATATGTTAAGTTTAACTTTCCCTTTAGACATCCAAGTAGAAATATCAAGGAAGCAGTTGGACACAATGGTCTTCAGTAAAAGGGAAGTGTTGGGGCTACAGGCAAACATTTAGAAATCATAAATGATAAATGTAAGTACCACCCTTGGTGGTCAGCAGAATATGATGCTAAGAAGAGGTAGTCGTGAAGTAGGAGGGAAACCCAGAGACTGTAGTGCTTCACAGTCCAGATGGATTGTTGTTTTTCAGTCACTGAGTTGTGTCTAACTTTTGCAACTCCATGAACTGTAAGCCCACCAGGCTCCTCTGTTCTCCACTATATCCCAGAGTTTGCTCACATTCATGTCCATCGAGTTGCTGATGCTATCTATCTCTTCCTCCACCCCTTCTCCTTTTGCCTTCAGTCTTTCCCAGCAGGAGGGTCTTTTCCAATGAGTCAGCTCTTCACATCAGGTGGCCAAAATATTGGAGCTTCAGTTTTAGCAACAGTCCTTCCAGTGAATTTTTGGGGTTGATTTCCTTTAGGATTGACTGGTTTGATCTCCTTACTGTCCAAGGGACTCTCAAGAGCCTTCTCCAGCACAACAATTCAAAAGCACCAGTTCTTCAGTGTTCAGCCTTTTTTAATGTCCAACTCTCACATCTGTACATACTAGAAAAACCATAGTTTTGACTACACAGACCTTTGTCAGCAAAGTGATACCTCTGCTTTTTAATGTGCTGTCTAGGTTGGTCATAGCTTTCCATCCAAGGAGCAGCATCTTTTAATTTCATGGCTGCAGTCACCATTCACAGTGATTTTGGAGCCCCCCAAATAAACTTTTCCACTGCTTCACTTTTTCACCTTCTTTTTGCCTTGAAGTGAAGGGACCAGATGCCATGACCTTAGTTTTTTGAATGTTGAGTTTCAAGCCAGCTTTTTCACTCTCCTCCTTCACTCTTATGAAGAGACTCTTTAGTTCCTCTTTACTCTGCCATTAGAGTGGTATCATCTACATACCTGAGTTATTGGTACCTCTCCCAGCAGTCTTGATTTCAGCTTGTGATTCATCCAGCCTGGCATTTCATACAATGTACTCTGCATAGATGTTAAATAAGCAGGGTAACAATATACAGCCTTCTTGTGCTCCTTTCCCAATTTGAACCAGTCCTTTGTTCCATGTTAGGTTCTAACTGTTGCTTCTTGACCTGCACACAGGTTTCTCAGGAGATAGGTGAAGTGGTCTGTTATTCCCCTCTGTTTAAGATTTTTTTACAGTTTATTGTGATCCACACAGCCAGAGGCCTTAGTGTAGTCAATAGATAAAGTATATTAAAAAAAGAAGCACTAAACTATTTATGACATTTTGACTCCACTTGTTTGACTTACTATGACTAGGATGCTAGATTTCTAACTAAAACAATAGATATGCAACAAACAACAAAGATTTACTCTATAGCACAGGGAACTGTAATCAAGATTTTGTAATAACCTATCAGTTCAGTTCAGTCGCGCAGTCGTATCTGACTCTTTGTGACCCCATGAACTGTGGCCCACCAGGCCTCCCTGTCCATCACCAACTCCTGGAGTTTACCCAAACTCATGTCCATTGAGTCGGTGATGCCAACTAACCGTCTCATCCTCTGTCGTCCCCTTCTCCTCCTGCCTTCAATCTTTCCTAACATTAGGGTCTTTTCAAATGAGTCAGCTCTTTGCATCAGGTGGCCAAAATATTGGAGTTTCAGCTTCAACATCAGTCCTTCCAATGAACACTCAGGACTGATTTCCTTTAGGATGGACTGGTTGGCTCTCCTTGCAGTCCAAGGGACTCTCAAGAGTCTTCTCCAACACCACAGTTCAAAAGCATCAATTCTTCAGCACTCAGCTTTCTTCACAGTCCAACTCTCACATTCATACATGACTACTGGAAAAACAATAGCCTTGACTAGATGGATCTTTGTTGACAAAGTTATTTCTCTGCTTTTTAAAATGCTGTCTAGGTTGGTTATAACTTTCCTTCCAAGGAGTAAGCGTCTTTTAATTTCATGGCTGCAGTCACCATCTGCAGTGATTTTGAAGCCCCCCAAAATAAAGTCAGCCACTGTTTCCACTGTTACCCCATCTAATTGCCATGAAGTGATGGGACTGGATGCCATGATCTTAGTTTTCTGAATGTTGAGCTTTAAGCCAACATTTTTGCTCTCCTCTTTCACTTTCATCAAAGGCTCTTTAGTTCTTCTTCACTTTCTGCCATAAGAGTGATGTCACCTGCATATCTGAGGTTATTGATATTTCTCCCAGCAATCTTGATTCCAGCTTGTGCTTCCTCCAGCCCATCATTTCTCATGATGTACTCTGCATATAAGTTAAATAAGTAGGGTGACAATATACAGCCTTGACATACTCCTTTTCCTCTTTGGAACCAGTCTGTTGTTCCATGTCCTGTTCTAACTGTTGCTTCCTGACCTGCATACAGGTTTCTCAAGAGGCAGGTCAGGTGGTCTGGTATTCCCATCTCTTTCAGAATTTTCCAGTTTATTGTGATCCACACAGTCAAAGGCTTTGGCATAGTCAATTAAGCAGAAATAGATGTTTTTCTGGAACTCTTTTGCTTTTTCCATGATCCAGTGGATGTTGGCAATTTGATCTCTGGTTCCTCTGCCTTTTCTAAATCCAGTTTGAACATCTGGAAGTTCATGATTCATGTACTGTTTAAGCCTGGCTTGGGGAATTTTGAGCATTAATTTGCTAGTGTGTGAGATGAGTGCAATTGTGCAGTAGTTTGAGCATTCTTTGGCATTGCCTTTCTTTGGGATTGGAATGAAAACTGACCTTTTCCAGTCCTGTGGCCACTGCTGAGTTTTCCAAATTTGTTGACATATTGAGTGCAGCACTTTCATAGCATCATCTTTTAGGATTGAAATAGCTCAACTGGAATTCTATCACCTCCACTAGCTTTGTTTGTAGTGATGCTTTTTAAGGCCCACTTGACTTCACATTCCAGAATGTCTGGCTCTAGGTGAGTGAACACACCATCGTGATTATCTTGGTCTTGAAGATCTTTTTTGTATAGTTCTTCTGTGTATTCTTGCCACCTCTTCTTAATATCTTCTGCTTCTGTTAGGTCCATACAATTTTTGTCCTTTATTGAGTCCATCTTTGCATGAAATGTTCCCTTGGTATCTCAGATTTTCTTGAAGAGATCTCTAGTCTTTCCTATTCTATTGTTTTCCTCTATTTCTTTCTTTCTTTCTTTTTTTTTTTTTTTGTTTTCCTCTATTTCTTCGCATTGATTGCTGAGAAAGGCTTTCTTATCTCTCCTTGCTATTCTTTGGAACTCTGCATTCAAATGGGCAAATCTTTCCTTTTCTCCTTTGCTTTTCACTTCTCTTCTTTTCACAGCTATTTGTAGGGCCTCCTCAGACAGCTGTTTTGCTTTTCATTTCTTTTTCTTGGGGATGGTCTTGATCCCTAATAACCTATAATGGAAAATAACCTGAAAAATAATATATGTATATATGTATAACTGAATCACCTTGCTGTGTACCTGAAATATTGTAAGTCAACTGTACTTCAATAAAATCAATTTATTATGAAAAAAATAAGTAATCCACTGTGCCCAAAGGTATTAAAAATAGAATAAAGCAAGGATGTGGATTTAGCCTTTGGGTTTGGCAAAGTCATTAGTGACTTCGGTGAGAACAGTTTCTGTGGAATGTTGGGTACAGAAGCCTGATGTGGTGGATAGAAGAAAGAATGGAAAATGAGGAGGTGGTGATATTGAGTATAAATAACACCGTTGAAGAGTTTTGCTATAAAGAGTAATTGGAAAATGGGGCAGTAGCTAGAGGTGGGTGTTGGAATTGAGGGTTGTTTATTTAATATTTAAGGTGAGGCTATTTAAGCATTGTTATAAGCTGATGTTTATGAAAGCGATTTAAGCATTGTTATAAGCTGATGTTTATTTAAGCGATTTAAGCGTTGTTATAAGCTGTGAATATTCAATGAAGAGGGAAAATTGCTGCTTCGGGAAAATCCTGAGGTGAGTAAGAAGGTTGATCTAGTATTCGAGGCAAGAAGTTGATCTTAGATAAGAACAGGAGTGAAGGCAGAGTATATAGACTTAGATACAGGTAGACTGGTAGATTTAAGGTAACTTAGCAAAAAAGCTCAAGAGGATATTAATTCCCTTAAATGGATGATTTGTACATGAATCGTGAGGTAACCACATTATTGTTATATACTAATGATAAAAGTGATCAAAATAAATTTGAAATTCCTTGGGTGTCTTCACAAGCCAAAGGTCAGAGGTTATTCCCTTTTAATAGATGGAAAAGTGTAGGTGCCCCTAGAAAGCTGGGACCTCAGCTAAATCATATGAAGACTCAAGAGTGATAGAGAATAAGGCTCACGAGACCTGATTAGTCTTGTTTTTAAACTGATTGGGACTTGAGAACTGATTCTTCCCTTTAGAAAGGTGAATTTCAGATTGAGAATATACTATAAAGTAGTTTTAACTGGATAGGAAATTTATAATGTTTTTCAAGGACAGTGAGTATTAGATGTGCTGAGTCCTAATCATACCTGGTTTTACTGTGTTAGCCATTCCACTTCAAGTTTAGGAGTGGAGAAAAGGCAGAAAGAGGATTATGAGGGCTTAACCATGGGCTGAGCTCACTCTTGAATGCGTGGGGAGTTGTTTGCTGTAGTAGAAGACATCATTTTTCTTTGCCTAAGACATTAAAGGACAGAATTATTGCCACATTTGCTTTCTGTCATGGAGCTAATATAAAATCAAGATTCATTCTTTCCACTTCTCAGAGTCAAATCTGCCACTTTCATATTCCACTGCATTTTTTTCTTTCCTAAGTTTGGAGGATAGGCAAGTTGGAAGGAAGACTAATGGACAAAAAACTGGATTGGAAATTTCATCTGGAGACCATTTAGCATTTTTAGGATGTAAGTAATTCATGACTAAGTCTCTCATAGTAGAGGAGAAAAAGTGTGGAATAAATATTTTGGTTCTGAATGGTGACCTGGTTGCTCTGAATTTAAGTACAGTGGAAGGAAGTACATCAGCTAAACCAGTTGCTTAGCTTGCAGGCTGACAAATCCTCCCAAGTCACAACACATGGATTAATTTTAAGCCAACAGAGCAATATATAATTGTATATTATATAATCTAATATGGTCATCTTAAATATAGAACTTTAGCGATTAGAATACATTTTTAAGGAGCTGTGTGAAGAATTTCTTCATATTCTTTTATGTGAATTGATTATGAAAAAGTATATAATCCTGATAAAATTTCAAATCTTCTTCATTGGGAAATTTGAAAAGATTTGAACATATCCCTGTGAATATTTCAACTAGCTTCCTATACTATTTTCAGCTGTCTTCAGTTCCTTATAGAACAAGACAGAGAATTATGTAAATATAAAAAACATTACTTGTGGATCACCTCTTTTCGTGGATTCAGCAGCATCTTTTGTTCTCTCTGTCGAAGCCTCAGTTAATATTAAGTTTCCACATATGCCAGCAGCTTTCCAGTTTCTAATTCCCAACAAAACCTTTGCTTGCTGGGTTTGATCTCCTAAGAAAAAGTGAAAACAGTACTTATCTCTTTAGGATTCTGATGTAATCAGACTAGACTGTTTCATTGTTGAATTCTGTGGAGTTTTCTAGGATCAAGTATTCTTCATGTGACTTGTACTTCCTTATATCTGAATGGCATAATTTTTGAGCCTGCTATTACTGTGCAGAAACCAGAATCAACTGAAGAACTAAGAGTCCAATTCATGAAATTTAAATACATGTCATGAATAGTTCCCACTAATTTTCATGACTTTCTCCTACCTTAGGACCGGTATGTTTACAACTCCCCTCACCAGGACCACTGCATTTCTAGATCTTACGTGACTGGATGTTATCCTATTCAGGTCTCCATTCAGAGGTCACGTCCTCAGGGAGGCCTTCTTGGCTGTTCTGACCTAAAGCAGCCCCTTCCTATATTGTCATTTCACCATTTTATTTTCTTTGAAGTCCTTGTTGTTTTCCAAAATTATCCTGTTCTACTTATTATCATCATTAATTACCAGGATTACCATTATTATCCTAACAAGAGTACACAAATGGAGTTTTTCCTACATGCCTTATGCAAATCATTGTGTTTTATGCAACATTTTTATAATGACAACTAACATTCATTGAATATTTACTACTCACCAAGCACTAGGTGAAACATTTATTGTACTAAGCCAGGTCAGTGTCATCTCTTGCTTGGACTGCTGCAGTGGCTTTCTAACTGGCCACCCTTTTTTCATCTTAGCCTCTTTATGGTTCATTGTCTACATAGCAGCTAGTCATTCTTCTAAAACACAAGTCAGGTGCATCACGATCAGCTTTCAGCATCATTCAGGTTTTTGGCTGTCCTCAGGTTCTCCCAGTGGCTTACAAACTCCTATGTCATCTGGCCTCCCACCGCTTCCTTGCTGTATCTCTAACCTCTCCTTGCCTTTTTCCCCCTCTGGCCACGGTCTCTGAATAATCCTTTGCTCAAATTACCACCCACCCCCATGGTGTCATTTCTCTGTTTACTTAGGTTTCTGCTTAAATATCACCTTCTCATAGAGGCCTTTCCCCACTCACTTATACTTCATTTCTCTTCACTCTGCATGATATTACTCATTTGTCTGTCTTAAGTAAATAACCTGTTGAGTGTTTACTAAATACCAGGTCCTATTCTCGACGCTGGGTATGTGAAGTCAGTACAATGGGCAGAATCCCTGTCGGCATGGAGATATGGGGTAGGCATAAAATAGACTAAATAAATAGGAAGCATGTAAGGTCACTTTGGGAAAGCTAAAGCAAACGAAAGGCTCAGGTTGATGGGACAGGAGAGGGAGAGTCAAGTTTACAGTAGGGCAGTTGGGGGAGGCCTAGGGGAGACAGTGGACATTCTGCAAAGTCCTGAAGAAAGTGGGGGAGCGAGCGATGTGAATAACTACGTGGAAGCATGTTCTGCATGGAAGGAACATTGAATCTGAAGGCTCTGAAGGGAGAGCATGTCTCAAATACTCAAGGAGCAGCAGGGAAGGCTGTAGCTGGAGGACAGGAGCCAGGGTGGGAGGGAGGTATGGCTAGAGAAATGACAGAGGTGCCAGGTAATAGCACTCAGCACACCCCCCCTCTCTGTTTGGGAGATTTTGCACAGAGGAACCTCCCGAGCTGACATGTCTGACCCTTGTGTGGAAAATAGACTTTTGGGGAGCAAGGTTTGAAATAAAGAGTCCAGTTAGCCCTGAAAAGATTGGAGAGGGTAGAGTGAGGTCAGGCTTTGCAGAGTAGAGATAGTGAGACCTAATTGTGGTCTAGATGTATTTTGAAGGTCAGTCCTGTATGTTTACTAAGAAATTGAGAAATAGAGCAATCAAAGATGTCTCATGCCAAGATATTAAATCCAAGCCTCTGGAAGGATGTAGATGCTAGTACCGAGATGGGGAGGCAGTAAAGGGACAGATTTAAAGTGGAAAGAAGGTCATGGTCAGGACCTCAGTCAGCATTGTGGAGCTCTTGTGGGCATGAGAAAAGGCTGCTCCTGTAGACTGATTCAGTAGGCACTGCCTGAGTGAACTGGATTTCAGGCCCCATTCTTTCCCTTGGCAGGGCCTCTCTGTGCAGTTGTAGGCAATGGCATTAGTCAGGGACTTTGCTCTGGGCCATGGTAAGTTTGTAGCCATTGAGATGCTGCTGGGGCTGCTGGGTGTGAGTTTGGAGTTCAGGGAGGCAGAGAGACTGCAGATTTAAGGCTGTGTCGTCCATGGGGTCGCGAAGAGTCAGACACGACTGAGCGACTTCACTTTCACTTTTCACTTTCATGCACTGGCGAAGGAAATGGCAACCCACTCCAGTGTTCTTGCCTGGAGAATCCCAGGGACGGGGGAGCCTGGTGGGCTGCCGTCTATGGGGTCACACAGAGTCGGACACGACTGAAGTGACTTAGCAACAGCAGCAGCAGCATGAGACCACTCCTAGCTGTTTTATCTTTATATTTTTTTTATATATTTGTGTATGTATTACACTGTACATTAGGTATGCTTTCTTTACTCATTCATTGTCTCTGCCATCACTGTGTAAGCTCGAGGTGATCTGTGTCTGTGTTTACTACTCAGTTGTACACCCAGACCCAGCTCAGTGCCTGGCACCTGATCACTGATTAACGTGGTTCGATGAATACACTAATTGGGAGTACCACTGCTTTCCACTGGTCCTGTGGGTTTCATGAAATGGAGTGCGTGGCCTTAAGGTCTAATTGTCAGTTTGTCAGACATTCCCATTTTCTGCTCAGTACTTCAAGTCCAAAGAGGTTTTAAAACCCTCACCACTGAAAACCATTTGTTATGTGATTACCAAAAGGAAACTTGAGTTCCAAGAGGCCATAATACTTAATCAGGATTGCCTTGCAGCCAAAAACACATGCTAAAATGATGGGGAAACTTGAAGGAAAATGATCCTGGTTTGGATAGAAAATTCCTTTCATGGTGGTTCTGAGCTTCTGGCCTGTTCTTGAGGGGACTGTTAACACTTTGCTTCCATATTTAGGTTTGCTTGTTGGTGAGCGTTTACTTTTAACTTTGGTGCATTGAGGGTAAGAATTCCAGTTTTATGAATTCCAATTCAGTACTTCTGTTGCATTTATGCATTTAAACTTAAGACAGGGGAAGATAGATGCCCAAGACCTCAGCATTTTTATTTGGAATGGTCAGTAATGGCTTCACACATGAGGTGAGGTTTGAAATGGCTCTGTGTCCTTATCTATTGTTGTATAATGACAGACCACTCCCAAATTCAAGTGTTAAGGCTCATAAGACTATTGTTTAGCTAAACTTGATGGGATCCACTCATGAGTTGAGTAAGCAACTGCTTAACTTGGCTGGGCTCTCTCACATATCTGGTGCCTCAGTCTGGCCTAGCATGGCCCTGGCTGGGATAACTGGGCTGCCGTCCTGCAGCAGGCTAGACCAGACTTACTTACATGGCATGATTTCAAGAGCTAGACCGGAAATGCCCAAAACTTCTTGAGGCTTTAGCCTAGATCTGGCTTAGCATACCTTCTACCAAATTCCATTGGTCAGAACACAGTTGAAGAAAATAGACTCCACTCATGATGGAGAAGCTGTACAGTCATATTGCAAGAGTGTGGTTAGAGACCATTAATTGGAGCTATCAGTCTAATAGATGGCTTGAAGGATAAGTAGGTAGGGTTTAGAAGGAGGACATGAAGTTACTGGTGTGAACCTCTTCTGGTCTAAAGAAGAATACACCTCAACTATCCTGCATCCCACCTCCCTAGTGTCTGAGAAACACAAGAAGTATAAACTTCTCTATTGGCTTGCAGGTTTTAATTAATCTCATTGAATTTTAATTAATCTCATTGAAAGTATATCTTTCTTGAGAAGGTTTCATAAAATATATATACACACAAAGACTACACTGTTTTCCAAGATGCTTGGCATACAGCCATATTTCTTGTAGTTATCTTGATCATGTTGGTGTTTTCACAAGTAATGATTGTCTCCTTCTCTTGTAGGATTATGCCCATATGTTGACCTGTGTTACTGAAAGAGAAAAGTTTATTGTGCCCATCAAAGCCAGAGGTGCACGAGCCATCATAGATTTTCCTGACAAGCTGAATTTTTCCACTTGCCCTGTCAAATACAGCACTCAAAAGATCCTGCTGGTACGAAACATTGGCAACAAAGATTCTGTGTTTCACATCAAAACTCATAGGTATGCATTCTTTCAGCTCTTGGTTTTGATTGATTCTAGCTAAATCTAGTCCACACATGTAATTTCCCAGAGTAGCAGTCAAGATGCAACTGCTTATTATAATCTTCAGTTGCAAGGATGGGAGACCTCCTTGATATGGGGCAGACTTCCTCTTCATCCCATGAGAAAACCAAAATTCAAGATTACCTGTTTGGTTAAGGTGGTTTTCTGAAATTCTGGATAAGAGACTGAGCAATAGAGAGATTGTATAACTTGCTCAAGAGCGCACAGCTAGTAAGCGAAGGTGTTCAATGTTAATCTGTTTATTTATTTGGTAGCTACAGTGTAGTAGACAGTTGAGACAGTACAAATATGGCCTTCAAGGACCTCTCTTATAAGGCAGGAAAGAACAGTTGTTATGGGACATGAACATGCTGGCTGATTCAGTTCAGTTCAGTCGCTCAGTCATGTCCAACTCTTTGTGACCCCATGAATCACAGCACGCCAGTCCTCCCTGTCCATCACCAACTCCTGGAGTTCACTCAGACTCATGTCCATCGAGAAAGTGATGCCATCCAGCCATCTCATCCTCGGTCGTCCCCTTCTCCTCCTGCCCCCAACCCCTCCCAGCATCAGAGTCTTTTCCAATGAGTCAACTCTTCGCATGAGGTGGCCAAAGTACTGGCGTTTCAGCTTTAGCATCATTCCTTCCAAAGAACAGCCAGGGCTGATCTCCTTCAGAATGGACTGGTTGGCTCTCCTTGCTGGCTGATTAGCAGGACCATAATAAGAGTGGCCAGCTTGGGAAGACAGGAGACAGAAGGTCAAGCTCTTTCCTGCGGCTTTTTGAAAAATAGTGCAGATCCTGGGCTGAATCATGAATTCATTTTCATAAGGGCTTTATCTGTGGAATCCTTTGCTAGTTTAAGGATACATCTCTTCAGGCATTTACTTCTGCCTGGTTAGACCACGTAGACTGCCTTTCTGGGAAATTCTTGGCTTAGGGTTTCCTGGACTGAGCATGCATGTCCACCCCAAACCTGTAGAAGACACACGTCCAGTATGAATTCCCTGGAGTCCCTCTTTCCCTCCCTCGGAACCAAGGTAGACATTTTCCCTTGTGCTAATGTTTTGGTAGCCTTTGACGTTTCTCAGGTTTATATGGGGATTTTGTTACCAGCCCCCCTGACTTCACCATCCCAAGACCTTATCTCCTGCTTTGGCAGGGCTGTTAAAACCCAGGCTTCAAGGGCTCAGTAGCCTACCGCTCTGGTTCTTATTTTCCTGAGGCTTTGAATCCTGTGGGTTTGCCTTTTCTTTTTTTTTTACACGCTTAGCTACACATTTACATAAGTTATTTTTTTTAATCCAGACTTCCTAGGTATTTTCTGGTGGGAGAGTTTTCAGGTTACTTGGTAGCAGAGATGCCATAATATAGGCTGAGGCACATCCCACAGGAGGGAATTTGTGCTTATTCTTACATGTGTCCCAGGAGCATCACTATCTGTAAACCAGTTCATGTAGATTCAAGTTTCTGTCTGGTATCATTTGTTCCTGGCTGAAATCTACTTTAATATTTCTTGTAGCACAAATCTAGTGGATATTCTATCAGTTTTTGTCTGCCTGAAGAAAAAGCATATTGTCTTCATTTTTGAAAGGTTTTTTCTCTACAGAATTGTGAATTATGTATACATTTGATGAATATTGAATTCTATATACATTTTTTAGTACTGGAAAGATGTCACTTTATTGGCTTTTGGCTTACATTTTTCTAATGAGATTTTAGAGATTTCTAGCTTTGTTCTTCTATAGATCTATAGGTAATTATATCTTTGTCTTGGGCTACCTTCAAGATTTCTGAAGATATTTGGTTTTTAGCAGTTTAAATGTGATGAATCTGGGTGTGGATTTTGTTTTTGGTTATTTTTTGTTCTAAGAATTTCATTTTGCTTTTATTTTGTTTTGGTTTTAATCCTGCATGACATTCTCTGAGCTGCTTGGATCTTTCACTATTTGGGGGAAATATCAGTTATTATCTCTTCAAATATGTCTTTTGCTTTTTCTCCATCCTCTTTCATCATTTCTTCTGCTTGTAGGAATGTTCTATCTGCCACAGGTGAACTCCTCGGCACATGTCTCATCTTAATTAGGAGCAGGGCATTGCCCATTTTTGTTTGCCCTGCAATGTCAGCTCTTTAATGGGTTTGAGAAAAATTGTGATTTTGTGGTTTATCTGTTTTTTTTTCATTGTTAGTGTAGGAGAAACACTCTTTCAAGCTTTCTTCCTCCTGGGTGGAAGCAGGGCTCTGACCCACTTTAGATAAATCAGTCACCAGAAGCAAAGGAAAAACTCTTGTAAATCAGTGTCTGCTCAGGTTGTCAAAGTACTTATAAAACTTTTGTTTGCATTTTGTGGTAAGACTCATATTTTGATTGAAGGGAAGGGAGCAAGTTGTTCAACTGGCTCACTGGCACTTAGAAAGAACCAATCTCTGTACATTAAGAAAAAAGACCCTTCATAACCGCCATCCATAATACATGTTAAAAACTTCCTGTTACATTGATAATGTTCCAGTGAAAGAAAGAATCCACATAAGGTGGAAAAACAAACACAGGCAGCATATCTTCCTGAATTGTTTGGCTGAATCTTCACAACTACACGTAAATGGCAATACATTCATATAAAGTAAAACGAAATCACAGATTTAATAGTATGAAGTTGCAGGAAAAGATCTAAAACTTTGGTATCCATACAACTGAAAGGGAATCATAATGTAGAAGCACTTCTAAGGTAACATGGTGAGCTAACTCAAGGACTAGCCAGGAATCATAATGACATTAGAAACTCATAGTCCCACATTTTAATTTTACAGATGAAAGAAGTAAGGTCTGAGAAGGAAAATGACTTATTCAAGTTCTCCCAGTAAGTTAATAATAAAACTTGGATTAAAAACCAACATGGGCTAGTTCTGGCCTTGTTTACCTTAAGATCCATTCCTCACCCTTCCAGACTTTGTTCAGCATCAGTGTTGGGCTGTGTTAGCCCCCCTAGCCTGCAGACCTGCTGGATGCCAGCTGTGTTTGTCCAGGGGGGTGGGAACTAGGAGGAGGTTGGAGAGTGGGAAGAAGTCACAGTATTTCTCTTTCTTCTTTTCTGACTTCAGTAGAGTCCCCAGCAAAGCAGCTGCATCTCCTCTACTGTTCTAGCTCCTGTCAGACAGACCTGCCATGGTTCTAACTTCTACCGGGTCCCCAGGATCTGCTAACACTTCCTCCACTCCTTTTGTCTCCAGCCCAGTGATGGAAATGGCTTACTGCTGTTCCCAATCCCTGAGCTAGTTTACCATCTTAAGTTGGGCTTTTCATAGCTTTCATCTTCTATATAATCAAATCTTTCAGTTGAATTTCCTGTTCATTTTTGTTTTCCTGTGTAGATTCTGCACCAAATGGTACTTTTATGTTCTTTCCTCTAAATGTGTGTATTCCAACCATGATGTCGATTCTATGAGTTACTTCCAAATCCTTCCAATAAATCCCCTTTCTGTCTAAGTTAGCCAGAATTGGTTTCTGAAGAATGCAGCTGATTTTGTGGTCACATTGTATTAAATCCGAATGTCTGGGGAGATCCTCTGATGACTATTCTAAAAATGTGTAGGTGATTATGTTGCCCAGGCAGGACTGAGGACCCCTCTTTCATTGACAACATGATTCTCATTAGACATAGTGGAGCAGTAATAGTTTGGGAAGTCAAAAAGTCTTGCTTCTTTTATGGTCATTATACAGTTAGAAATATCTCTCGGGGAATTGTTTAAAAAAAGCAAATCATATTATTTTCATTGAAATAATAGTTTAATTAATGGCTAAATTTATAAATAGGTTCATATAAATAATAAAACATAAAACTCTCTTTATGTGTCTGTTGCTCCCATTAGAATATGAGCTTCTCAAATGCAAGGATTTTATCTCTTTTCATTTGTATGTCCCCAGCATCTAGCAAAGTGTCTAGAATAAATAAGTGCTCAATAAATGTTTATAGGATGCCTAACCAACAGTATATCACAACAACAGAGCTACAACTATAAACCTCTACAATAACTTAAAATGAAAAACATGCTCCAAGTACAATAAAAGAGGCATAATGTTTTTTTACACTATAAAAGGAGCCTCAATGTGCTGTAAAATATACAGAGAACACAAACAATAACTTTTCAACTTTATTACAGATTTGACCTAAAACTCTTGTAGGTACCAGAATAACTTTGACTATTAAAGTAGGATTAATTTTGGAAGCTGAAATAGAAAGAATGAAGAAGCAATTTCAAAATCTAAAATCTCAATTTAGGAATCAATTAATAAGATTCTCTAAAGGAAAAAATACTAATTTTATATTCAGTGTTTAATATAATACAATCAATATTTAGTCTTCTGCTAAAATATTGAATCATTTGGATGGGATCATTTGAGTTCTTACCAGCAGTTCATAGTGAATTGAACAAAAAACTCAAAATCTTTCTCATGGCTCATGATTTTTCACAAACCTGAATTCCCTCCCTGATCAAGTATGCAGTCTTAATGAGGATGTGATATCAAAACCAGACATTCTGGTAGACAGAGCCAGCCTTATACCCTGGAGGAACAGCACCCTTTACCTCTTTGTAAGATCATTTTCTGGTACTTGGTATTCTCTAGCCTTTTCAGTCTGTCTGCCTTTAGTAAAATGAAGTACAGAATCAAATTATAGACATGTTTAAACACCAGAACTTAACACACTGTCTCCAATTAATGTCTGATTTACTGAAGAAGCTTAGGCAGCTCTAAGTAGCAATGGCTCTCCCAGGTGACTTTCTAACCACTGAAGAAGTTTAGTGTAATATAAGCCCAACAATTAGCACAAAAAGGAAGAAACTGTTACCACTCTTTAGAATTAGAATTTCTAGAGGTCCTACGAAGAGTCCCTTTGTCCATAGAAAATTAACTTAGGTTCTGTAATGTAATACTAATTCATTCCAAAACTGTTATTTTGCTACTGAGAAATGTTTGAAAATAAAATGAAAACACAGTGTAGGTAGAAAAATATTAGGAACTAGGAAAGCAGAGATAGAAGAAAATACTACAGTGTTTTTCTCAAAGCCAGGAAGCTGGGGCCAGTTCTTGATTCTTTCTGAGCCTTTAAGAAAGGAAAGAACTTTAAAGACAATAAGACTCACCTTCATCTCCCATCAAGTAGAAATTCTTGAGATACCAGAAGTCTGCTCCTTCTATATTCCACCAAAATGGTAGAAAGATTAAGTGAAAATTAGATGTATTTTAAATTTCCCTTTAAAAGTTGATTATAATTCAATTCAACATGTTTTGAGATTTCTTATGAGTAAATAACTGTGCATGGGCTGGTGAGAGACACAAAGATAAATCTAACCAGGTGGTTTCCACGTAAAAGGATAGTCTGGGGACATAGGGAGAACTTGAACTTGAGGGCAAGCTTCCATCCCTGCTGTACCACTCACTAGTTGGGTAGCTTTGGGCTGGTTGCATGTGCTTTTAGAGCAAACATTTCTCATGTCTAAAATGCAAATAACAGGACCTGCTTTCTCAAGGTTTTTGAGGACCAAAAGAATTGACATATATGAAATGCCTACTGTAGTATTCAGCATAGAGTACATGCTCTTGAAATTTTGTTTGCTTTCTCTTTCCTTTCAAAAGTCTCTAGCTATTGAGAGAGACAGGCATGACAACTTATTATAGTCCAACGTAAAAAGTAAAAATAAAGTTACAGCTTCCCCTGAGAGGAAGGAGACTTTATTAATAAGAGGAAGAATCTGGAAAGATTCAATTTAAGAGGTAACTCTGAGTGTGGGCTCTGATGGGTGACTTTGGAAGGAGTATGATCGGGAAAACAGTGAATGTTCCTATACAACTCAAGCAGTTCTGGAATGTGTCTGTAGGGGGCACTGCCTGGCTGGAAGGAAGAGGCGATGCAGTGCTGGGGAGGGTTATGGGTGAAGAGACTAAAGCCCTCCCATCCTGTGCACCCCAGCCTGATGTGAAATGTGACAGGTATACAGGACATTTGGACAGATGTATCTGTTTCATGAGGAAGCCAAAACTGGTTGGAAACAGATTTCTTGGGACTTTAAATGTCTAGGACTTTGAACTTTATCACATAAATTACGGGGGCCACTGGAGGTGTTTGAACGAGGTGTTATGTCCTCTGTGTGTTTTTCACAATGTCTCTGGGGCAGAGTGAAGGATTGAAAGGACAATAATAAACACCTGATCTTATCTGAATTCTGAAGATCATCCTCTGTCTCCTTTTCCATCTAAGGGCTGCCAGTGAGGCAGATAACAGTAGCAATAACAAAAATAATAACAAACATCTGTTTAGCTCTTCCTACGTGCCAGATTTATTCTAAGCACTTTACCTATGTCAGCTCCTTTAATTCTCAGTACAATCCTGAGAAATAGGTGCTGTCATGACCTCATTTTGCAGATGAGGAGACTGAAGGTTGAGTAACTTACCCAAACTCATGACTGATCTGGGTTTTGAACTTATTCAGTTGACTCCAGGCTAGTAACTACTACCTTATGGTACCCCTACAGCAGTGCCTGGAGCTCATTGGAGGATTGGTGCTGAAGGTACAGGAAAAGGACAGACGAAGGAATGGGAAAGTAGTGAAAGAAAAGGGCAATCCAAGTAGAGAGCACCAGAGAAAATTCACAGTTGTCCATGGTAGGACGCACTTGAGATCCTGCAGTGATAATCTGAGGTACCACCCAGTGCTACCCAGACTGTAAGCTCCGTACCCTCAAAGAAGAAAGGTTAGGTTTTCTGAAATTAAGTTCATTATCTAAGGGAAGATTTTAAGGAATGAAGACTCTAAAAATGCTTGCATTGAAGTAAATAATCAGAAACAGCTTAGCCTGCCAGGTACATTGTCTGGCACATTACTTTGAAAAACAAGCAATTTGAAGGAGTGAAGTGGACCATGGAAAGAATTAAATGGGCTGGGTTTCCTGTTTAAAAGGAAGAGCTCTGTAAGTTATTTAAGGTACATCACGATCAGATCCACCTTCTCTCTTACTGCTCCTTTCCAGGGCAATTAAACTCAATTATTTCCTGTTCCCAGATCTACCCTACCTCCTCATAAGGTCTCCTTGCCTAAATTCTATTTTCAAGAGATGGATGTCCCCTTTCAAATGCTCTCCGTCCTTTTCCAGCTTACTCTCACCCAGGAGGCTGACCTATTTAAGAGGTCAGTGGGCTCCTATGCCTTTGGCTTTTGGTTGGGGTCAGTCAGTGGGAGCCCCAGCAGGCAATCAGACAAAGGATATAAGGTCAAGACACTTTTCACCCTAGAGTCTTACGTGTGAGGCCCCCTGGAATGACTGTAACTCTTGACTAAAGCCCTTGGAGCCTTCTCTTAGGCCACTGGTGGGTTTCAAAACCACTCCTCTTTCTTGGCTCTTTGGGTATTTGTGCTCTTTGGTAAGCGTTCTACTGTTAATAACCCTGGGTGATCATATCATCTCTTGTAGTTTCCCTATATCCCTTCACCCTTTTATTATAAATAGACCCTTTGTTAAACTGCGCTCATCTCATCCTCATGCAATTGTGTGATAATTTTCCTTTTGAGACTTTGATATGGTTTTTCCATTGTCAAACCTTCTCTTCTCTGAACTCTTCCCCAAACTTGGTTTTTATCTCTTTGAAGGTACTGTTCTTTTGCAAATTACAGTATTTGCATACATGTTATAAGTCCATCCTTCACTGGAATCAGTCAGTGAATGTTCAAAGAATGGCTAAACGGCAAGGATACAAACAAGACTATTATGCACCATTTCAGTTTTTCTTATATTTGTTGTTCTATATCTGTTATTTTAATATTAATATAAAGCTTTGCCACATTAAGGAGAAAGTATAATTCTGAATCACTGAATTGCAGTATAGAGCGCGCTCTCTCTGCAGACCTGGAGCTCGCGTTTCCTCTCCTGTCTCCCTCACACTAGTCAGCAGTGTGTTCTGATGGTGTGTGTCTC